>NC_051393.1:13828196-13838196 GCF_015228065.2 Penaeus monodon
AGAGAAAAGCCGCTTGCATTATCCGACAAAGTTCGTAGACGAATAAGAGTGAAATAGTTTTTTGTATGCTGACCTTTTAGTCTGATGGTGATGGATACACACATATACAAACGCTAGAAAAATAAATACACACGCGCACGCACACGCACACGCCCGGGCACGCACACACACACGGGCGTGCGCACACACGCACACACACACACACACACACACACATTCACTCACTCACTACCTGTTCAATCCTACATCTACCCCGACCTAAGCGCTAGATCTAGAACAAGTCCCTCCAATCTACCACAAACAAAGTCCTACGTGACCTTACTATGACTGAGAGAAAAAAGGTCAACGCTAGATTTTTCCCCTGTCAAAAAAAAAAAATGAATAAATAATATAAAAAAAACATAGAAAACAGTCCGTTCATTCGTTTTGCCGTCAGTTATCTATCTATCATACGGGGTTGTTTTATTATGTCACTCATCTTTTACATAAGGAAAAGTCGTGTTAATACGTCACTCAATCATCCATCATAAAGATGAGGTCGTTCTGTTTTGTACTTTATCCATCTATCACAAATTGAAAAGATATTCTATTTTATAAGATTCATCTGTTATACAAGAAAAGGCGGTTCTATTCTATCGGTCACACACACAGAGGTCGTTCTATTTTGCTAATCATTCATCTTCCATCGAGGAACGTTCGCCCTGTTCTGGCGGTAATTTATCTAGCATACAAGTAAATGCTGTTCTATTTTGTCAGTTATTCATCTATCATACAGGGAAAGGTTGTTCTCTTCCGTCAATTAGTAGTCAACTGTCCATCCATCATACCAGGAAAGGTCATCGTATACTGTTATTCATTCATCCATCACACGAGAAAGGTCAGGCACCCACACGGCGGATGGACTGGCACCCATGGCATCCAGACAGCCCCTCTCTTTCTCTCTCTTTTCAGATGCAACTTCTACAACAGTAATGCAACAACCGACCTAGGGTATATTGCACATTCCTGCCGTGTAATTGCATAAGGCCCAAGTTATGAGCACCTTGATCCAAGTAATCACACGAAAAAAACCCATTTAATTCATTCTCGGTCCTGCGTTGAGGATTAACTTGTCTGACTCGAAGGAGCTTTTCAGGTGACGAGTCCTTCCTTGAATTAAGAATTCGCGAAAGGAATAAGAGATAAAGATAGAGGAGAAAGAAATGAAGAGGGAGGAGGAGGAGGAGGAGAAAGAGGAGGAGGAGGAGGAGGAGGAGGAGGAGATGAAGAAAGGGAAAAGGTCAATCTGTATGTGTTTATAAAGTTTCTATGTAACACTTCAAATTCACTCGTAATCGTGCTAAAAATATTCTTCCCCTCACCTAAACGACATTCAAAGCTTGCATCTCTGTTCCCCTTGCATTAGCCTCCATCTCTCTTCCCGCATCCACCTTCCTCCCTTCCTCCCTCTCGTCTTCCTTATCACCTTTTTATCTTCTCCTTCCCTCCCTCCCTTTCTTTCTTTCTTTACTCTCCCCCCCCCCCTCTCTCTCTCTCTCTCTCTCTCTCTCTCTCTCTCTCTCTCTCTCTCTCTCTCTCTCTCTCTCTCTCTCTCTCTTTCCTTCACCCGCCCTCATACCTCCTCCCGCAACTCCATCCCCTCCAGATCCCCCTCCCGCCCCTCCACCCCCTCTGCCCACTCGCTCCCTAAGCACAATATAAAGACGTAATCTCCCGGGATGATTCAAAGATGCCATTTTCTTCTCCCGCGTCCCGGAGGAAATCACCATCAAGGGGCCGCTGCGGTCGCGTCGCTTAATTTGCGGTGGCAGCTGCGGCAGGAGGAGGTGCGGGTGCGGCGCAGTTGCGGAGGGAGGGGGGTCGCTCTCCTCCCTATCGCTCCTCGTGACCTCTCATCATCACTCCTTCCATTACCATCGCTTTCATCCTCTCTACCTTCATCATCATCTCTGTCATTACTTCTATCTTCTTACCCTCTGTCATGACCTTCCCTTTCTTTGATTACGCTACTTAATCATCAACATCGCCTTCATTACCTTTTCCCTGAGGGTCATAATCGTCTTCCCCTACGCTTTCACACTCCTTATCGTCCCCATCACTATCTCCATCACCAATATCACCAAGAGCACCATCATCACTCTGATCACCAACATAAATAATCACCAATATCACCAACAGTACCGCTTCTATCTTCCATCCTTTTCCCTGCCTCCCCTTCTTGCTCCATCTTCAGTATATCAAGCCGCACTTTACCCGCGTCATTCCTCGTTTCTGCGTCGCCTCGTCCCGTCCATCATTCTCTCCCCCCCCCCCTGCTTCCTCCCTTCCTATATCCCAGTTTTCTTCCTCTATCACCCTCCCTCTCTGATTTTCTCCCTCTTTCCATTTCCTTCCTTCCTCTGTTCCTTCCTCTCTCCGTTTTTTCCTCCTTCCTCCGTCATTCCTTCCCTCTTCCATTCGCTCCCTTTTTCTTTCCTCTCTCCCTCCTTTTCTCCCTCTTTCCCTTACCGTGCCCCCTTTCCCCCCGTCCCACCTGAAGCCAAAGCCAGCGGATCAGCGTTGAGCACAAGCCTCCCCCGCACCCATCCCCTCTCCCACGACCATACCCCATGCCCCCGCCCCCGACCTCTGTCTCGGCCATGCGATACGTGCAAAATGTCAAAACAATGATGCTCGCTAAAGCAAAAACATGGGCCACCCAAACGCACAGCATGCGCTACTGTCGCCCAAAGCCGACGTTGTATGCACTAGTGAAATAGTGTTCATATATGTACGCGCATGCATAATTATATTATATATATATATATATATATATATATATATATATATATATATATATATATATATATATATATATATATGCGTGTGTGTGTATGTGTGTGTACGTGTGTGTGTATGTGTGTATGTGTGTGTGTGTGTGTGTATGTGTGTGTGTGTGTGTGTGTGTGTGTGTGTGTGTGTGTGTGTGTGTGTGTGTGTGTGTGTGTGTGTGTGTGTGTGTGTGTGTGTGTGTGTGTGTGTGTGTGTGTGTGTGTTTGTGTGATCCATTTACTTTATTTTGTGTAAATAAATTACTTAATTAATCAAATATATAATGTGTATATATATATATATATATATATATATATATATATATATATATATATATATATATATATAAAAACCCAAACACACTTCCCCTAACATTTGCTCTATTATGGGATGAAGTGCTTTCTTGACCCGAGCTGACGTACTACTGGTTCCACTGTACATGCTCTCTCCATCTCTTTCTCCATCACAGAAATCATAAAACAACACACACGAGTTCGAATATGATAACAATAGCCCCGACGTCAGCCAGGGTTTCGGTGACAGCTAGTCGCCTCCGCCGCCGTATCTGTCATTTATGGAACGTGCCTCCTCGTGGCACTCACACTAGCGCTGCATCCGCCAGGGACTGCACTACGACCAGTTTCTCGGTATATGTGTTCCCTTGTACCATAAATCCTCCGGCGAGACAGATACTTATCAGAACAAATGTTTCCTCAAGTGACAACTATCATTTCTACCAATAAAATCTCTTTTGCCTAGATCATGAAAACACGTGCTAATAATATAAAATTGAAGTTAATGACCTTATCCGTACCCGTGCTTTCTGTCACAGCAAAGGAAATAGCAAGCGTACTGGCGTATCGACCCTTCTATTGCAGCTCATACTGGGTGACCGAGCTAAAGTAAAACCACACTTGAGGGCTTGTGTGCCAAAGAAGTTCTCTTAGGCCAACTGCCGGAAATTGCGCTATTAAATGCTACTTTACACTTTCATGGCGACCCATATGCTTAAAAAAAACTCTTATTTAAAATTAAAGTTCTAAAGTACTATAAATTGTCTATCGCTCAGATTTCCTTAGCCTTAGATGTTAATGACAAGGATTAACACTTTGATGACATTTTGAACCGCTGATCGATAACATGAGCTTCGATATGTTCACGTTAATCCACCGAGATCATGAGGCAGGGTACATTAAGGTGAACATATCGATGGTTCCGGAACTATCAAAGAAGAACAAATAAATAATGAAAAAGGGAAAAAGAAACAGTTGTATAAAGCGTGACAGTGAAGCACAAAACACAGCCCCTTTCCCTTTTCGAAATGTTCCCATGACAGCCTTCGACGTGAAAATCACCTGATACCGGTGCATTCCAACGACGTTAATCCCCTGAAATCCCCTGCTGAACACTCCTGCCCACCCCCGGGCCGCCGTGCTGCTTAAAATGTGGGCTCGCGCATGGTAACAGAGGAAAAGGAGATAAAGGAAGGAAGGAAGGAAGTGTGTATAAACGAATAACCCAGAAAACAGAAAAAACTATTCACTCACAATAAACGAAAAAGAAATAGGAACCACCTCCCAGTCGAAACGCTGTGCTTGCGTGCTTGACGCTGAATGCCTGCCGACCTCATCAACAGCCAACATCCCCGTTTGAAGGCCTGCGCTCAGTCCGCTGTTTGCCACTTGAAAGAAGGACAAACTCGCTGAAACACGCTTGGACGCCCAACAGCCCTTTGGCAAGAACTCGCCGCTTCAATAAACTGTAGTGCATTAACCATCTCTTCCGTGTTGCCAAATTTGATGTTACAACTAACACTTTTGATACTGGAGACACCACTTTATGTAACTGTGGGCTATTTTACGTCATCGCTGATGTGAATTATAATACATCTGCTAAGGAGACACACACGATAAATAAACTATAAACCTTTCAAAGGCACAAGACACGATGAAGATGAAATGGTAATAATAAAGAAAAAATATCTTTAAAAAGGAATATAATAAAAATAACAACAAAAATAATTAATGAAAATTTGATAAAATTTTTTCTTCGTATTCCCCTCTCTCCCTCCATTGGCTCTTACACTCCTTCGTCTCCTCCCCTTGCCTTCTACACTCTTCTGCTTGTTTGCTGGCCTTCCCCTTCGCCTGCCCCACCAAGCCGTCCCCGCCACCTGCGCCTTCAGGCGCCACTTGAGGCCCAAGGTCTTCCTCACCCGGATTGAAAGTGGACACCCTTTTCCCTCCATTCCCGTCCACTACACTGTACTTTCCCCTTTCTACACCATCCCTTCCCCTCTGACATCGCGCTCTCCCTATCCCCCCTCCCCTATCTTCCCCTCCACCACGCCCTCCTTCTTTTCTATCCCTTCCCCTTTCCTTCTACACTACCCCATTTTCTTCCGTTTTGCCCCCTTCAACCCTGCCACCACTCTCTCCCTACCCCCTTTCCGTCCCTCTCCCTGCCTTCGCCTCCACCCATTCCTTTCGACCCTTCTTCCTCGTTTCCTCTTCGCATTTATACAAGAGCCTTCCCCTCTCTTCCCTTCCTCTTTTTCCTCTTCGTTCACTTGTTTCCCTGTTCCTGGTGTTCTCCTCTTTAATTGTTCCACCTGTCGCACTTTCCCTACTTATATCGCTCCTTCTTGGCTTTTCTTCGGGTGCTTTGTCCGCGTCCTCCTGCCTCCTGCTAATGCCCTTTTCCCTTCTCCCTCTCCTCTCTCTCTCTCTCTCTCTCTCTCTCTCTCTCTCTCTCTCTCTCTCTCTTCCTACTTCAGTCAGTTATATCATTTTTCTCTCACTTCCCTTCTATCTCCTCACATTCGGCGCAATCTCTCCACGCCCTTCATCTTTTTGTCCGCGCGCTTCACTCTTCATTCCCTCCCTCGATTCCTTCGCTCGTGTCTGTTTGCCTTCCTCGTGCCGCTCTCTATTTCTCATTTCTATTCGCTACCTCTACTTCTAACTTTACCTATCTCTGTCTTTCTGTCTTTCCGAGAGAGATTAAAACGCCTAAATATATCCTAAGAAAGACCCCCCCCACACACACACACACACACCACAGCAACCCCCATGCAACAACTATGGTAATTCCACCTCTCCCCTCCCCTACATCACCCCCCCCCCGGCAACCCCCGAACACCACCTACGGACCCCCCCCCCTCAACCAACAACGCCTCCCCTTCCCCCCAACCCATCCAAACTACACCTCCGGCACCGCCTCCCCCCTCTCTCACCCCCCCCCCCCCGCGGCATACCTTGGCGACGCGAGGCATGCATGCAAAAGGTCGCGAGATGAAGTCGAGGTGGGGAAAGGCGAGCGGCTACAACTTCAGCAGCGTTTGGTATGGAGCTTGAGCTTATGTAATGAGCTTGGCCTGCCTGTAATGGCGCTAAATACTCTAAGAGGGAGAGGGAGAGCGAGAGAGAGAATCTAGCTTATGCCTTAATGGAATAATGTGTGCCTGAGTATTTATATCTGCTTATTTACCTCCATACCAACCTACATATCTATCTATCTATTTATCTATCTATCGATCTAACCATCCATCCATCTGTCTGCCTGTCTGCCTCCCCAATCTTACATTTCTTTAACTTACAATTCTAAGAGCACTTCGCACCGTCCCTTCTTACATAAGTCTGTTCATCTTCATCGTTTTTTAAGAACTCGAAGAGTTTGTTCAACTTGTACATTTTCTCCTTACAAGCACTGCGCAGTACTTATTTTTATTCTTATTTATTTATTTATTTTTAATTATCACTAATAGTTTTCTTTTTTGTTACTTTTCCTTCGTCTCGTTCTCGCTCCCCTTATTTTCTTTTCCTCCATCTTCCCTTTTTTTCTCTTTCTCCCTCTCCTCCACTTCTTCTCTTTTCCTCCTTCCTCCTCCTCTTTTCCCCTCTTCTTCCCCACTTTTCTCTTAGAATGAATCCCCGTCCTTCCGTTTTGCCCCCTTTTCCCCTGCCGCCACCGCATTCCTTATAAGCGCGATCTATCTGTTGTATGAATAGAAATCAGCTGATGTATCCGGCCAAGAGCCCTTTCTTTCCGACCAAGAAGCAACCACGGCCAAGAGGCGACCAAAGCCATAGAGGTAACCACGACAAAGAGGCAACCACGGCCAAGAGGCAACCATAGCCAAGAGGCAACCACGACCAATGGGCAACCACGGCCAAGAAGCAACCACGACCATGGGCAACCACGGCCAAGGGGCAACCACGGCCAAGGAGCAACCACAACCGTGAAAATAAGGAACGCCAAGAACATATCCCCCCGCCCCTTTCGCGATAATCACTTCCTTTCATAAATTTTGGTGGGATAATTATCGGGTAATCGTTTCCTTGGCAAATATATCAACGGTGGGCTTCTCCTTCTCCACCATGGTAGTTTGTTGTATCTCTTTCGCTCTCGCTCTCCCTCTTTCTTTCTCTCAATTATATATATATATATATATATATATATATATATATATATATATATATATATATATAATATATATATATATATTATATATATATATATATTATAATATAATATATATATATAATATATATATATCTTACTTTTATATTATACATATACTATTATATATTATATATATATATATATATATATACACATATATACATATATATATATATATATATATTTTATATATAATAATACATACATACATACATACATACATACATACATACATACATACATACATACATACATACGTAATATTTAATATATATATATATATATATATATATATATATATATATATATATATATATATATAATTTCTTTTTCTCGCTCTCGTTATCCCCCTCCCATGCTCTCCTTACCTCCTGACGTCCATCCTTCCCTCCCTGCCTCCCTTTCTTTCCCTCCCTGTCTCCCCTGAAACCCTCCCTCCACTTCCCCCCCCCCCCTTCCCCCTCCCCCCCCTCCCCTCCTCCTCTTCCTCCCCCAACCGCGTGATCAATATCCAATGAACTCTCTGAGCCTTCGCGGCCTCCTCCAGGCGTTCTCCTCCAAGGGTCTTCGGCAGCGACCAAGTTGACTCTCGCCTTCCTCGCGAATAGACTTTGTTGGCCCCTCTCTCGCTCCTCTTCTTGGTAGTTCTAGTTCTGGCTTTTATTGTTTATTTTTCATCTTTTTAAGCTTTTTTTTTTATATATTCTTACTCACCCTTCTTTTCCCTTCATTGTCCCCCTCCCCCTCCTCTTCTCCTCTATAATCCTCCAGCTCCTCTTCCTCCCCTCTATTCCTCCTCCATCCCCACTACCCTCTACTCCCTTATCCTCCACCCCTCACCCCCTCCTCTTCCCCCTCCACTCACATCTTCCCCATCTCCCCCACCCCATTCTCCCTCGCGATACCCCTTAAGAAAGCCACCAGAAAGTCAAGACCACATCCAGCTCGATATCAATAGATCAGTAATCTATACATCTCTTTTGCGGGGAAGGGGAAGGGGAAGGGAAGGGGAAGGGGAAGGGGAGAATGAAATCGGGAGGGAGGGGAGAGGGGAGAGGAGAAGAAAGAGAAAAGGAGAGAAGAGGAGAGAAAAGGAAAGGAGAAGAAAGAGAAATGCAGAGAAGACGAGAAAAAAAAGAGGAAACGAGATGAGAAGTGAGGAGAGGAGAGATGAGAAGAGAGGAAAGAAGAGATGGGGAGAGAGGAAAGGCGAGATGAGAAGATAGGAGAGAAGAGATGAGATGAACGGAGAGGAGTTCGGTCGCCTGCATGAGTCTTATTGATAATGTGGTCGGAATGCAGCCTAGAGATCAAGCACAAGGGGAAACTCCAGCCCTTTTCAGGTAAATAATCGGATTTGTAGGTCCCCATCGCTCCTCGGATCTAGCAGCCCGGATTGTGATGACGAGTCTATGCGGCTCTGGGTGACAAGAGACATAGGTAGACAGAAAGACAGACAGATCAACAGATAGACAGACAAAGAGTTGACACGATATAATGATATCCAATATTACAAAAGTGTTCGCGAGACAGAAAGAATATATAATTAACACATACCTATGTAAATACACACATACATACTGACTGTCAAATTGGAAGGAAGGAGGAAGAGAGGAGAATGGGAGAAAGAGAAAGAGGAGAGAGGGACGAAAGGGAAATAATAATAGTACCAACATGTTTTTATTCCATCCGAAAATCGTCTGCCTGCCTACCTCTATGCCTGTACACCTACCTACCTACCTACCTACCTACCTACCTACCTGCCTGCCTGAGCCTCACTTTCATTTGTATTTACTCTTTTGTTATCCCCCAGCACGTAACACCAACTCGAGCTCTCTCCTCTCTCATTTCCCCTCCCTCTCCTCGCCCTCGCCCTCTCCCTCTCCCTCTCCTGCACATTACACCTTACGTAACCATTACTCTAATTGGAAGTCCTACGTAAATTAGATTGTACTCGATGGCAGTCGGTTCTGATTACAACCTCAGTCACAAACTTTGTTTACTGTAAGGGGGAGGGGAAAGGGGCAAGAGGGAAGAGGAATGGGGAAGGGGTGGAGCGTATAAAGGGGATTGGGAATGGGGAAGTTGTGGGGGAGGATAGAGGGGAAAGGGAGAGAGAATGCATGGGAAGGATGGGAACGGAGAGAGGAAGATGATGGGGATGAGGGCGATGGAGGGAGGGAAATAAGACAAGAAGGAGAGAGGTAGTGGAGGACGAGGAAGGAAGGAGATGGTAAAGGGAGGCAGTAAAAGAGGGAAGACAAAGAGATAAAGGAAAAAAAGGAGAGGTAGAGGCGGTGTATGGGAGGAGTGCACAGGGGGGAAGGGGACACATGCCTGGCCACACCTGACGCGCGGGAAAATCTAATTCCGTGTATACTGGAACAAAATTCTGACGAATACCCGTCCAGCAAAAGCAGTAGCAGCCATATTCCCCCTCTCTCTCTCTCTCTCTCTCTCTCTCTCTCTCTCTCTCTCTCTCTCTCTCTCTCTCTCTCTATATATATATATATATATATATATACATATATATATATACACATATATATAATATATATATATATATATATATATATATATATATAATATATAATAATATATATATAATATATATATATATATATTATATATATATATATAGTATATATATATATATATCATACATATATACATATATATACATATACATTATATATCATCATCATCATTTAACGGTAGGTTCATG
>NC_051393.1:13848196-13862687 GCF_015228065.2 Penaeus monodon
TACCTTCGCATTTTTATCCCTGTCAATCTTCTTTTATTACCATATTCTTTATCGCTCTTCTTATTCATACGATTTCAGTAAAATGATGATGATGAAGGCGAGGGCGAGGACGATAGGCGGAGGAGGAGGACGCGGAACAGGAGGAAGCGGAGGAGGAGGAGATGGATAGGGGGAGGAAGAGATAGAGGAAGAGGAACAGGAGATGGAGGGGGAGGACAACGACGATGACGATGACGAGAGGAAGAGGAGGATGAAGGAGAAAGAGAAAAAATATGAGGCTGTGGAGGAACTATGCCCAGCCTGAGCCAGAGGCGATTTCATTCAAGGCCCTTTCTCTCCTGTAGGCCTACATAGCGTCATTTCTGTTCTCTCTGTAACCCGAAATACAGCCCTGAAATTACACGATCCGCAAGCATTTCAAAAGACTGTTTAAGAATATCTGCCTTAAAATGACTCATCAATAACAGCTGACTGGCTTTGTAAAGGTCATTTCTATAAATAAGACTTGGACTTCAGTGCGACATTTGGATATACTGTATGCGTATTTATACATATATCTATTCATATTTGTACATATATACATATACACATAATAGACAGACAGATAGATAAAGGGACAAAACACACACACACACACACGATATATATATATATATATATATATATATATATATATATATATATATATATATATATATATATATATATATATATATATATATATATATATATATATATATAATGTACATATATATACACATGCTATCTATCTATATGTGTGTGTGTGTGTGTGTGTGTGAGTGTGTGTGTGAGTGTGAGTGTGAGTGTGTGTGTATGTCTGTATATGTGTATTTATGTATATGAATGTATGTATGTATGTATGTATGTATGTATGTATGTATTTATATTTATGTATGTATCAATATGTATGTATGTATGTATCTATATGTATGTATGTATGTATGTATGTATGTATGGATGGATGGATGGATGCATGCATTTATAAATGAATCCATATATATCATACTTATATATTAATCCCACATTTCTTTTAGCCTTGGGTCCCCCGGCGCCTCCCACTGCCCGACTCCGCCCCGCCCTCGCGAGTTCCTAACTGTGCAAAATTCCCGGCCGAAACATGAATGATCCGGAGCGCCCGCGACACAGCCTCGTCACTGCCGTCTCGCGCTCGTCCGGGTCTCGGGGACGGAGCAACGACTTCGCGCCGGTAGTCGCTGTTGGTGTTTCTGGGTTTGTTTGTTTGCTTTCGTCTTGCTTGTTTCCTTGGACTGTTGCACCAGAAAGCACGAATGCGTTGTTATAGGCCGTCACGGGATCACAGAAAAAAATCATAAAAAGCTACCTACTGACAATCCCAAGAGCTAGCATACGCTGAATATCGTTACTTGTCGAAAGAAAACAAAGGAAAAAATGATTGATGATGATGACGACATTAATAATGATAATAACAATAATAATAATAATAATAACTGCAATAGCAATAGCAATAGTAATAGCATTAACAACAACTATAATAATAATAACAATTAATAATATGAACAGTAATAATAATAATAATAATAATAAAAGTACTAACAAAAACAATAACATTAAAAAATAATACCCATAAAAAAACAATAATAATAATGATGATAATGATGATGATGATAACAACAGCACCAACAACCATTAATTAATAATAAAAAGAAAGACAGTGATAACACTGAAAAACAATAACACGCAATGTTCCAGCCTTTGCACTCCGCCCCCCCCCATTCCATCCGAACGAAGAAGGGGGGGGGGCGATACGTGATGCCGGAGCCTCCTTCCGGGATTTTCATCTCTTCAGAGAGCAAACGAAGGAACAAGGTAATATGTATTCTGTTTCCTAAGGACTAGGGAGATGGAGAAGAAAGGCAGGGGAGGGGAGGGGAAGAAAGTGGAGAGAATGTGATGGGATGTGAGGAGGGGAAGGAGAAGGAGAAGGAGAAGGAGAAGGAGAAGGAGAAGGAGAGGGAAAGGACACGGGATATAGAGATGGGAGAAAGGGCCGGGAAGATGGGAGTAGAAAAAACAGGGGAGCAAAGGAAGTAAGATTATTGAAAGAGAGGAAGGGATAAGCGAGTGGGAAAGGTAGAGAAAACGGAGAAGAAAGGGGAGAAGGAGTCTGGGTCTTCGGGAGATGTCGGCGCTGACAAAACAAATAAATCACGCGCGCATTTGTATTCATAACACAGCCATTTTGGAGAAGCTGATAATCGCCCGAGAGAATGTAACCTGCAAAACGTGACCTTGAATTGAAATGAAGCGAAAACGCCTGTTCCTCGTCCCTTTGTACAAAACCACATTTTAACATTTCTGGAACAATGCAACATATATTTTTAACAATGAAAAAGTATGAAAATAAAATAAAGAAATAATAAAAATTAATAAATAATGAAAAGTAGCGTATACACAACACTCTTTACGACATAGTATCGTACCCACACAATAAAAAAATAATATCAGTCATTAATATATACAGTACAGACTACTTTTTAAGTCTGGGGAAAACACAAATATCAGAAGTCTCCAATTTTCTCACAGCCACATGCGATATAGAGGAGTCATTAAAGAAAAAAACACTCACATGCACAAGAGCTCCTGAAAATATATGAATACTACTTACTGCTATCAACAATTATCAATTTAATAATAATAACAATAATCATAATAATATGTATAATAACAACAACAACAACAATAACATTAGTAGCAATGGTAATAGTAATAATAATAGTAATAGTAACAGTAACAGTAATAATAATAATAATAATAATAATAACAATAATAATAATAATTAATAATAATAATAATAATAATGACAACAACAGTAGTAGTAATGGTAATAATAATAGTAATAGTACTGATGATGATGATGATGATGATGATGATGATGATGATGATGATGATGATGATGATGATGATGATGATGATGATGATGATGATGATGATGATGATGATGATGATGATGATGATGATGATGATGATGATGATGATGATGATGATGATGATGATGATGTGATGATAGTAGTAATAATAATAATAATTATAATAATAATAATAATTATAATAATAATAATAATAACAACAACAATAATAATAATAAAAACAATAGTAATAACAACGATAATAAATATATACAGAGAACAGCATCAACAGATCTAACAGAAAGATAAAAAGAAGAAAAACAACAGTGTCATTAAACCAATCAAAAACACCAGACAGCGTAGCGTCACGAATCCGCCGCTATCGGGAAAGCATCAGAGAAAATGGGGCCTAAGGGTGAAGGGTGAAGGCTGAGGGTGAGAGGCGAATAGAAGGGTGAAGGGCAAGGGGTGAATGGTCGGGGTTAAGGGTGATGAATGACGAGTTAAGTGTGATATAATATAGTGCGTATGGTAGGGTAAAGAGGCGAAGAATGTGATAATTCAAAGACAAAGGCTAAGAATATAAGGTGAACGTATAAACTGAAGGAGTTGTAAATAAAATATTAATAGGAAGAGTCCAAGGTGATGAGAGAACCGTGAAGGGTTAACGAGGAGTGACAGGTTAACGACAGGGTGTTAGGTTGGGTTTAACGATGGAAAGAAAACGTGCAGGCTAATAATGCTAAAGACTAACGGGCAAGGATGACGGGTGAGAGGTTAAGAGTTTCGGGATGAGAGATTAGAGTAAGAGTATGGGTGAATAGAGAGAAGGGAGAAGGGGAGGCAGGAACATGGCCAGTGTATAAGAGTGGCCTATAAGGGTGACTGAAGGCTCTGGGGTGTAGTGTGAGTTTGCCATCATATTATGTTCTTGTTGGTGGAAAAGGAAGAGATTGGGGAAAAGGTGATCGTGCCTACCACAAGCTAGGAAGGTCAGGTTCGGTTACAGTAGGGTAGGGGAAGATAGGATAAGGGTTGGGTAAAGTAGGGTAAGAGTAAAGTAGGGCAGGGCAGGGTAGGGCAGGGCAGGGTAGGGTAGGGTAGGGTAGGGTAGGGTAGGGTAAGGTAGTATAGGACAGGGTAGGGTAGGGAAGACCATGGTAGGGTAAGGTGAGTTAAGGTAAGGTAAGGATAGGGATAGGGTAGGGTAGGGTACAGCAAAGTAGAATAAGTCGAGTTGGGAAAAGAACGGAAGGAAACGGAACGGAACAGAACGGAAGGGAAGGGAACAGGAGAATGAGACTGTAAATAGATAAAAGAGCGAAAGCGAGAGGAGAGCGAAATTAGAAAAAACAAGCCGTCACTTGGTTCCATAACAAGCTGAATGAAAGCGGCTCGGCTCGGGGGACAAAGGGAGAAAAAGAAAACGAGGTCCTGCGTGTGGCATGATAAGGCAACAGGCGATAAAAAGGGAGGTGAAGGGAGGAGTCATGGGTATTGACTTGGCGAGGGAGAAAGGGAGGGAGGAAGGGAGGGAAGAAGGGAGGAAGGGAGGGAGAGGAAGAAGGGAGAGAAGAAGAGAGGGAGAGAGAGAGAGAGAGAGAGAGAGAGAGAGAGAGAGAGAGAGAGAGAGAGAGAGAGAGAGAGAGAGAGAGAGAGAGAGAGAGAGAGAGAGAGAGAGAGGAAGGAAGGGATAGGGAGCGAGAGGGAAATCCATGGCGAGGGAGAGAAGGAGCGAGAGAGAGAGAGAGAGAGAGAGAGAGAGAGAGAGAGAGAGAGAGAGAGAGAGAGAGAGAGAGAGAGAGAGAGAGAGAGAGAGAGAGAGAGAGAGAGAGAGAGAGAGATTCGTAGGGAGGTAGGGAGGGAGGGGGGCAGGATGGAGAGAAGGGGGTAAGTTAAAAGGAAGAAAGGAAGGAAATAGGTCAAGAGAGAGGGAGAGAAATATGGAAGGCGGGAGAGGAGAGGGAAGGAAAGGTGGTATGAAAGTAAGGAGGGAGGGAAAGGAGGAAGTAAGAAGGGAGGGAAAGACGGGAGGAGGCAAGAAGGGCAAGAATAGACGGAGGAAGAGTACGAAGAGCATCACTGAAGGAGAGGAGGGATGCTGTGCACACTGCAGGCTACAGCGCGGCTGAATGTGTGGCAAGTTTCGCAGTCTTAAAAGTTAAAGGTTGTGACAAAATGTGTATGTAGTGGGGACGACGTGCGAGTTTTGAATGGTTACCAGGGCACGGCTTTGGGAGAGGAGAGCAGAGAAGTGAGAAAGAAGAGAAACGAGAAGAGAGGGAGGGGAGGACAGAACAGGAGAAGAGAGGAAAGAAGACAGGATAGGATAGGATAGGAGAGAAGAAAGCCGAGGAGAGAATAAAATACGAGAGAGAAGAGAGAGCAGAACAAAAGAGAATGGGAGATTTAGGAAGAAAAAAAAAGCATGACAGGATAAGAAAATAAGAAAGAAAGAACGAAAGAAAGATGGATAGATAGAAAGAGACAGAGAACGAGATACAGAAATAAAGAGAATGATGAGAGACATAAAGAAAGGAAAAAATGCGAGAAAGCGAATCAATGACACGTGGCTCCAAGTGTCGCAGTTGACGGCATTTCGGGCGAACCACGAGAGAAGAGAAACGTGTGGACCGGAACACAACCTATACCATAGCTTACGGGTCGTGCGTGTCTGCGAAACAAAGCGACGGAGGGAGACAGTACAATCTGCTGTGGAAGATATTGCGTCATCCCAATCCATCCCGAAGTATTTCCCTCGCATATTACTTGAGACTCAAAACCAAACAAAAAGAAAACAATATATATTCATAATCTTGACTTAAATAAGAAAAAAGAAAAGGAAAAGTGATGTGCGTCTAGAAACAACAAGCCTAGAATTGTATGGCAGAATAGCAGCCTTGTGCGGGTAGACAGGTTGGTGAAGGGTGGGGCCCGGGAGAGGGCCAGGGGAACCAGGATACAGTGCACATTAAAAGAACGTGTTTCGTAGCAGAGGTGTTTTGTAAGGGAGGAACGGCACGAAGACAATACGACAGCGGAAGAGCTGTGAGGACATCTCAGGACTTGTGCGAACACCGACGGGGAAGTAAGGGGTGTGGAGACAATGTATTAAATGTGTGAGGATAATATATGAGTACAATACGTGAAGACAATCTAAAACGGTCTGTGGGTCGGGCTCCGAACAAGCTGCCAAGATAAAAAAGGGGGATGGAGAAAGGGAAGGAGAGGAGGAAGAGGAGGAGGAAAAGAAGAAAGAAGAGGAGGAGGAAAAGAAGGAAGAGGAGGAGGAGGAAGAGGAGGAGGAAGAAGAGGAGGAGTAAAATAATGATGAGTAGAGGGAGACGGAATAAGAGTAACGAAGAGGAAGAAAAACAACGGAAGAACGAGGAGGAACATAAGAAAGAAGAGGGAGAAAAATAAAAGAAACAAAAAATAAAAAAGGCGAAGATGGAAAAAAGAAGGAAACAAAGAAGCGAAGAAAGAGAGAGGAAGGGTGCAACGTGTGCTTACAACAAAGAGCAAAGCAAAAGGACAAAAGAGCGAACAGGAGTAGACATACGAGACTCCGAGCAGATAATGTGACAGATGAAAGACATGATGCTACGTGACTAGACAGACAGGACAGACGGATAGACAGCGTGTCTGGACGGGAGAACAAACAAGGGGGCCTTTGTCAAATGAACCCAAAATAGAACTTCGGCCGGAGATGAAAAAAAGAAAGAGTTAAGAGATAGAAAATAGTGAACTGTGGGACGAGGGGAAAACACGTTAAGTTTAGCAAGGGAGAGAGGAAAACAAAGTAATGAATGAGAGGACAAAAAACAAACAAGCAAACAGAACGGAAAATACAAGATCGGGAGAGGGATAAACGAAATTACGTCCTTCTATATCAAAATTTGAAGGAGAAGAGGAATGAGCAAGAGAAGAAACAGAAGGACATGGAGAAGGGGACGTAGAAGAAGAGGGACAAGGAGAATAAGGAGGAAAAGTAGGAAATGAGAATGAGGACGACGACGAAGGGGAGGAAGAGGGGGAGAGAGGAGGGGAAGGAAGAGGGGGAGAGAGGAGGGGAAGGAAGAGGGGGAGAGAGGAGGGGAAGGAAGAGGGGGAGAGGGGAGGGGGAGAGGGGAAGGGGAGGAGAGGGAAGAGGGGGAGGGGGAGGAGGTGAATGAAGAGGGAGAGGGGCTGGTGGAAGAGGAGAAGGAAGAGGGGGAGGGGGAAGTGGAGGAGGAGAATTAAGAGGGGGAGGGGGGGAAGGAATAGGGGGAGGGGGAGAGGGAGGAAGAAGAGGAGAAGGAAGAGGAGGAAGTGGAGAAGAAAGAGGGGTAGTGGAGGAGGAGAAGGAAGAGGAGGAAGTGGAGAAGAAAGAGGGGTAGTGGAGGAGGAGAAGGAAGAGGGGATGGGGAAGGGGGAAGGGAGGGGAGGGGAGAAGGAAAAGGAGGGGAAAAAAAGATGATGATTAGAAAAAGAGGGAGACGGAGACGAAATGTGACAGAACATAAGTCAAGAAAAAACGAAAAGCTACAAGAAAAAGGGAGGAATGGAGCAATGACGAAGAGCAGAGACCACAGAACGACGGGGCTGAAAGACACGCCAAAGCAGGGAAAAGTCCGTAAGAATGTAGAAGACAAATGGAGAGAAAACAGACGTGAGAGAGAGAGAGAGAGAGAGAGAGAGAGAGAGAGAGAGAGAGAGAGAGACACGCCAAAGCAGGGAAAAGTCCATAAGAATGTAGAAGACAAATGGAGAGAAAACAGACGTGACAGAGAGAGAGAGAGAGAGAGAGAGAGAGAGAGAGAGAGAGAGAGAGAGAGAGAGAGAGAGAGAGAGAGAGAGAGAGAGAGAGAACACCAAAAAACAACCCGAAGACCGACAACAACTGGGAGGGGATCAAGTAAACGTTTGGAAAAACGGAGAGAAAAAGGCGAATGAGAGAAGTGAAAGAAGAGGAAGAGGTAACGCAGTGAAAGAAGAGGAAGAGATAACGCAGTGCCCGAAGATGGAAAGAGGAAAATGCGAAAACGGGCGCACAAGAGGGAAGAAGGAGCAGAGCGGGAATTAAGTGGAAGCAAATGAAGAAAGGGGAAGACAAAAACAACAGCAAGTACCCCTCGGTACGAAGGGAACCTGTTAATGCTGGACGAGGATAGGGGGGGGGGGGGGACTCGAGTCTGTACCAGGCTGCCGTGACGGTTATTTGCGGATCTATAAAAGACCATTATATCTTTGCTCAGTGAATGGGTAAAAGGAGGGAGGGGGAAGGGGCCAGATAATCTCGGAGCATAATGGGTAAAACAGGGGTGGTGGTGGTGGTGGCGGTGGTGGGGGGAGGGGGCGTTAAAAATCACGCTGTGCACTATCGTCGAGTCTTCACCTGCTGATGGCGGTGTTTGCCCTGCTTGGAGGTGGCCCTTGAGATGGCTGTGACGGTTTATATCCTGGCCGAGGAGGGAGTGGTGGTTTGGAGCGCAGTGGCAACAGTGATTTTGGTAGAGTGGTTATGGGCAGAGATGGAGCCGTGCGCGGGGGCTGTGGAGGGAGCCAGAAGGGCGAGGGAGGCGTGTAGAGAGGAGGTGAGGGCGGAGGCAGTTTAACGGAGAGAGGGGGAGGCCGTGCTTTAGTCTTGGGGCGGGGGAGAGAGGAGAAGGTGCAGAATGCGCGTGTTGTGTGTGGTGGTGGAACCAGTGGTGGTGGTGTCAGTGGTGGCTGTGGTTCATCTTCTGGTGAAATTGGCGGGAGCGTCGCTTGGATGTGTTGCTGAAGTTCCTGGTAAACTCTGGCGGTGGCGACATAAAACTCATGTTAGTTAGTGCACACAGACTCTACCACCGTATCTCGGGAACTACTTACATCCATCGACATCAAACTCTACAGCAGTGAAGAGCTATTCATCAAATCTATACAAAGCAGTGAATATTAAGATGTGGTATATTTACATTTTTTTTTTTTTTTTTTACATTTCAGTGTGAGACTCCTAGAGACCGTTAACTATTTAGATTATCCATAGTTTAACACTACTCCATTAGTATAAACATGACATCCAACAGTAATAAAGGGAACATCCGACCAACTGCTTGCAAGCGTGGGGATCCTTGAGCAATCACATCAGTTGCCACCTTTCGCTACGACTACACACCACATCACACCGCAAGCACTACACCCTGCCTGTTCATCACACATGTCCCCCGTCGTGCTCTGTCAATGCTAGCATTACTACCATAACTGGAGGTGGTGGTGGTGGGTGGTATGGTGCACTGGTAACAAAATGTGTCTGGCAGCAGGAGACGCTACCCGTGGTGGTCATACAAGTGAGGGTGCGGTCTGTGTACTCTCTCAAGCGGTCTGGGAAAGGGCAGTGTAGTTTGTAACATTGGTAGCGAGGCAGCAACTGATTGGTAATCATGATACTGTCAGTGCTTGTAAGGTTGGTTGGTTGGTCGGTTGGAGACGTCCACTGTCTAAGTTATAAGGGTGTTTGTAAGGTTGGCTGAAGGCAGCTGCAGTGTTTGCCTGGGCTTGTGAAAATCAGTGCCTGTTGGGATATCTGGAAGCCACAGCTGATATCTGTGCTTGAAGGGATGGTTTCTGGCAGATACAGTACTGGCAGTGCTTGACACAGCTTGCTAGGGATGACACCTTCAGTAGTGCTCGTAGGGGTCACTGGTGGGCAGAGAGTGGTGGGCAACAGGCGGGGGGGGGAGGGAGAGGCAGCTTTGGTGGGGGGCAGATATCCAACATCAATGTCCAATGGATTAGGTTACACGGCACCCCACATGTTAGCAGGAGTGCGCTGCTGTCGTAGTGGCAAAAGTCATGACAGTGGCACAAAAAGGGGTAAAGTCAAGCCACTGTAACTCAGACGAAAACAAATGGAGGAGAGTGAGACGAGCCTTGTTAACACGTGTATACAAGGAGCCCGTAATAACAGAACTCCTTGAAGATGATGTTAGCGAAGGGGGGGAAAGGGGGAAGGGAGAGGCGGAAGGCGAGAGGAGAAGGACGTCAGACAGGATGGATCTTCTCCGCGAGGCCAACTCGCAGAGGAAATGGGACTGACCAAGTTATTTTTTCACAGTCTCAAAAAATAATGATAATAAACACAAAAGTCAATTAAAAAAATGGAGATAGAAGATTTTGGTATGGGGCGGGGCGAGGGGAAGAAGGGAAACTGATGTTCCGACGGCGCTCGGGTCAAGAGAGAGCGGTTGTTACCAACACAATGAGCGGGTGAGGCCGCAAGATCAGACACGGATGCTGGAAAGGTACAGGCCTAAAACTCACTTCTGTACCCAATTCTGTGCTATGAAACAGATCATTCCTAAAGAAATTCAATTTTCAAGAAAAAAATATCAACATTAAAATCTAGGAAATATGAAAACGGGTCATTCTGGTGGAATGACCACGCCAGGGACATGCCGAAGAGTTACACGTACACAAACACATATAAACGCACATATGCACCTAAAAAAACACCATAGGAAACACACACTGCCACACACAAACACATACGCACTCACACGAGCGCACCCACACACACGCACACGCACACTCACACACGCACACACACACTTCCCAGTAGACATGCAAGCTCAAGTCAGTAACTTTGGGGAGGACCTTGACACTGACCTCAGCAACGATCTAGCTTTTGACCTCGGATTATACCTCGAATCCGACCTCGGGTAAGATCTCGGCTGCGTGTCGATTACACGTTCGAAACTGTGACTTCGGGCTTCACTTCATTCATGGTTTCTCTAAAATAACACACGCGCGCGCACGCACATGCACATACACACACGCACACGCACACACACATTTCCCTACCCCTCATACCCACACACGCATTCCCCTCCCCCTCCCTACGCCCCAGAGCGAACAGACGGATGTCTCCCGAACGGCCGGTGTATCGCGGCCGCTCGCAAGGCACCGGCTCCGGATATGAGAATAACTGCCCCCATTAGTCGCTTTAATGAGGCTCCTAATGATGTTTCTGCTCTAATGCGAATGCAAAGGGCCGCCATTTGATCCCCGCCGCGCAGAACTTGCCTTAATAATATTATCATTAAAATCATCGTTTTATTGCTGCCTTTACCGGATTATTCGTATCCGCGACGTTTCCCCGGTGAGTAATCGAAACGCGAAAGATACATCAATCCGTATTAATCAGCGTTATTGAATTCTGACACAGCGCTAAAACCAGACATCGTTTTAGCACCAAAAGACGATATAACACATATCACAAACGGACTATAACATATACTGACAGAGCCCAAGCTGATCCACAAAAGGCAGCAGAGAGCAAAGCACAGTACACTGGACGTAACCCGGTGGATATAAAACACACGGGGGCACCAAATGTAATGCTCCCAATAGGCTGATTTAGCAATAGCCCATGTCACCCCTTCAAATGCACCCCATCCGCTGTAACAAACTAACTAAATATCGTAAGATCAAAAGAAAACTCTGACGGTAAACCTAGAGTAACGGGGATTTCACTCAAGAGCTAAATATCCTTTGTGAAATCAGGACAATCGTCACTCTTCCCCCTTTCAAACATAAATAATAAAACGAAGGAACAAACAGATAATTCCTTAAGAGCACTGGGGCAATGTAGAACCGTTGACCGTGGAACATATTGCAACAGCAGTTCGTATCACTTAGCTGCAATGTTCTATAAAGGCAGAGATATGGGGGGGGGGTCTAACAAATCTAACAACAATGAATAATAATTATAATGATAATATTGATAACAATAATGGTAATATCAATTATAATATTACTGCTTCTGATAACATCATGATCATCAGCATTATCATTATAATTAATATTGTTATCATCAACGTCCTAATCGTTATTAATAACATAAGAAAACTCGGACGCAAATAAATATTGACGGTAATCAGTTTCAACAATGTAGTTTATGTGTACGCTATATTACGAGGAAGCCTTAACAGCCGCAACTTGACAAGCGGTACCATTAAAGATCACTTCAAAGTCATTCACAAAAAAATGTGCAACTTCGTATGAACACCATTTAATAATATTACCACTAAATACACACATTTTCACAAACAGAAATCCTACACAGCCATCAAATCCGATCTTACTATAAAGAAACCCTAGCATGATTAAGAAACATACGTCTAACACTCGTGAAACGAATCAAACTTGCGAAACTTCGATTCAAAAACGGAATCAATATTCATTTCTCGGGGAGAGCGGGAGCGAAGAAGTCCAATTAAGGCGAAGAGTACACGTCATACTATTTTTTTTAACTAGCAACTTTCCTACGAGATATTTTTTTCTTCGTCAAAAAATATCCATCACCTTGAAGGAATTGGAAGATTCTTCCAATTGGGGGGGGGGGGGGCTAATGATGAAAATACGAAGGGAAAATGTATCCAATCCGAACTTTGGGTAGATTTTTTTTCACCTGTACTCGAGAGCAAATACGATATATACGGCAATTATGAAAGTTATAGTCAGATTAGCAAATTAACATCTAGGTACAGAAAAATATAACGAATAACAGACGTAACACACTTCCCAATTATTATTCTTTTAATGATGATAACTTCTAATCGTTTAGATCAAGACTTCTAAATGACTATGGAAGATTATGTCAGGAGAATGATAGACTGTAACAACAGGTCCTAATCGAAATAATGATTTTGGTTCCTTAATTAACAATTTAAATATTACAAATAATCACCAATCACCCGATCAGTGCCAATTATCCACAAATTTCGTTCCGGCTTATCAAACTGCGAATCTAACGAACTATTGCTTGAGTTCTCAGAATATCAAATGTTCCTTCCAGTCTGCTCTAATCTCCTACCGAAAACTGGCTTGGGATTTTCTGTCCCGTAAGGTTCGAATCAAGCTGGTCGAAAATATAGATTAAGATAACAAGACTGAGCCCTGTTGGTTCCAACCATAATGTAGGTCACTCTATATCATCCTACAATACCGGCCGATGAAGTATCACCTGACATTTTTTTATGTATGTAGGCCTATATCGCCGGCTATCGGTTACAGCAAAGCCACATCGACCACTGTGGTACATAGCACAAATCTAAGGGTTCGGGGCATCACGCATGACACACACGACGCAGAATGATCTAGGGCATAGGACACAATACAGAGGAGGATGAACAGGACAATGGACACAATATATCGAATATAGGACATAGAACACTTATAAGGTAATGAATAGAGGATATAAGAGATGATGCCATGATACGATGATGATGATGATATGATATATATGATACGATATGATAGCGATGATGATACTATGATATAATGATAATGGTGATGATGATGATAATACTAATATGAAGACAGTGATGAGAAAATGATGATAATGACGATATATAGGATATATGACGTACAAGATACAATACGTAGCTACGGAAGCCGAAGGTCTGGGGCGTAACACAGATGACAAAGGCCGTAGATAGTATGAAGCGAAGCAGCGAAGGATATGTAAAGACACTCTGTACGCATTGCCACGGTGTTTTGCTTTTTTTAGAATCCGGCTAATGCCAATCCTATCCGACTGGCCCACAGAAATTCAAATACATAAAAAAAAAAAAAAAAAAGTGACTGCGCAAAGAAAAAAATCGTTTGTTTCCATTTCCCCTCTTCACCCGCATTCTCCTTCCGTGTGTGGTTTGTTTTCAGTTTTTATTCCCGTTCGACAACGGGGGAGCGATGGTTACATATTAAAATGAAAGAAAAAGAAAGAGAAAACATTAACTTGGACTGATTCCTTTTACGTGAATATGAACTCAAATGACGATATATGTAAATTAACTAACAATTAGTAAGTAGTGACGATATCGCTGTAATTTTCGTCTCATAAAAAAATATATATACAAGCTTAAAAATGCAACACCCTTTAAATACTAACCGATAAAATAAATAAATGAACAAAAGACTATATCACACAAAAATAAATTCACTTCCTCAGCTCTCTAATATGAATATAAAAGAAATGTCAAAAGTGATCCGGTATAAAAAACCAGACTATACCCCTGTCCTGAATATAACAGGGTAATTTTAGGCTAGGCTCTTTTATATCCGGGATATAAGGCAGGCTAGGCCTGCCTGTACAGTAGGCAAAATTATTAATGACAGAATGTTTCCACAAGTTAGGCCTGTAAATAAATATTTCAATTTTGAGTTTAATATGGTTGCCTTTAGAATCCAGAGCACATTGCACAAGCAATAACTGTAGCTTGAGATCAATGAATGGTCGGCATTAACACTACCCATTATATTCTGGCAATATAGTAATATTTTTGTTACGTGCAAAAGGACTATGGTATATTCTAGTCCATTTTATACACGGGGGAATAAACTGGCCTAACTTCTGCCTATGATATAAAGCAACTTAGCCTAAAATAACCCCGGGTATATTCTGGGCTGTTACATCGGTCTACTCGCCTGCACTTCCATATAAAACATCAATCTCGTTATGGCCAAACCACGTGTCTGCACTTACTGTAATTAGGGTCAAAGCTCCTCCGCTCCAATGCGGAAGAAAAGATTCCCTTCTTTTCTCCCCCCCATCTTAT
>NC_051393.1:13862787-13881635 GCF_015228065.2 Penaeus monodon
CCCCCCCCCCCCCCAAAAAAAAAAAAAAAAATTTTGGGGAAAAACTGGGGGCAAGGGAGGCCATTAGGTCTGTGAAAAAAAGGCAGAAGTGGGGGGGTGTCACCGGAGGGCCGGCGCGACACGAACCAGGGCGAAGGGGGGGAAGGGGAAAGAGTGCCTGCAGGAGCGTAGAAATCAAAAAAAATGGAGATGGTTGATTGTAGCCGCCGTTGTTCGTGGTTTCTGAAATGCTGCCCCCGGGGGGATGAAAAAGGATGCCTGATTTGAATTAAGAAAAATTTTGGAGGGCGGCGGGGGTGGCCTAAAAGAGGTTCGCTCGCGGGGACAGGGGAATTTTCTGACTTTTTTATTTTTTTATTAATCTCTCTCTCTCTCTCTCTCCCCTTCTCCTCTCTCCCTCTCTCTCTCTCTTCTCTCTCTCTCTCTCTCTCTCTCTCTCTCTCCCCTCTCCCCCCCCTCCCCCTCTCCCTCCCCCGTTCCCTCTCCCTCTCCCCTCTTCCCCCCCCCCCCATCCACCCACCCCACCCTTTCCCCAAAACCCCCCCCAACCCCCCCCAAAACCCCCCACCAAACCCCATGTTCTTCCTATCCTCAGTATGCCGCGCGAGAGCCCATGTAGCCCAGAAAACATGAAAAACCAGCGCCTAAAACACGCTGGAGGCCTGGGGTTGTCGACCGGCCGGGCTTTGGGGTTAAAGCTGACGACTTTTTCCGGCGGTTTTTCCTTCTTCCTCGAGTAGGGCCCCGCCTTCCCTTTCAGGTACTCTTGGAGGGGGAGAAAATTTTCCCCGTTTTATTTATATTTGTTTTTAAAATGTTGGTTTTTACAATGCGATTTTTTGGGTGGTGGGGGTGTAATAGGTTGTTAATTTCAATGTTTTTTAGTTAGATTTGTTTTGGTTATTACTGTTGTTAGTATATTTATTTTTTGTTTCCCATTTTATTTTATTGGGTTTTATTATTGTTTGTTGTCTTTCCCCCCCCCACATCGCCATCAGAACGGTTGTTCCCCCCCCCCCGATGTTTTTGGGGGTTGGGGCGGGACACGTGTTGGGGCGGGGGGGGGGGGGCCCCTACCCCGGAGGGGTTTAAAGAGGTCCCAAGACTGGTGGCTTTGAGGTGTTGGGGCGACACTGGGTGCTCGATGGTACCTCGTACGCGACATACACAAACCAAAAACACAACAGTCCGCGGTGAATTAAAGTTAGGCCCCTTTCTCCGGGGGTTTTTTACCTTTTAACGGTTTTTGGGACTTTCCTTTGGTTGGTGTTGTTTCTCCCTGCAGCTAACGGTGCCTACTTTGAGCGGGCAGGGGCCCTTACATCTGCTGCTGTTTTGCCATACGGCAGTGCTATTTTAACCCCAACTTTTAGTGTCCAGGTGTTATCATCAGTTGATACCTTTATCTGCAGCTGATGGCTTGTTGATGTTGCGAGCGGTGTAGCGAATGCCCCACTATATCGACGTGAGATGGCGGGAGAGGGGGGGGGGGGATATGGTGTCTGCAATTCAGTTTCCGAGGCGAAAATGATGTGCGTGAAATGCCAGAGGCTGTGCAGGGCGATTTAGGTCTGCGCTTTGCGAGGGGACTTGTCGGTGGCGATATGAGAAAAAATAGTGTTTAATTCAAGTGGGTAATGTTCGCTTTTTTTTTGTTTTTGTTTTTTTACTTTTTTTTTTTATCACTTACTATTATTGTTGATGATAAGTGTAAAGATGGACTTATTTATTTATTCTTTCTTTCTTTTTTTTATTTATTTTTACTATTACCCTTCTAGTGTTTTATTTTTTGATTTTTTACAAATATTTGAAAATCGCACACTGGGGTACCCTTTCCCCTTTTAGGGAAAAATATCCCCCCGCGACACAGTGTGTTGCAGGTTGGATGATGGTCGTTTTTTTAAATACGTTCTTTGGAGCCTTGTATTTTGCCAGTTTACACGGGGTAGGCGGAAAACACAGGTTTTACTGATGTATAAATACCCATAAGTAAGAGATATACTGATAAATGCACCATATGCACACATCACACACCGTAAGTACACGCGCGCGCACACACACGCACACGCAAATGCACACGCACACGCATAACACACACGCGATAACATACGAAAACCACAAATACACTTTCTTCTAACCACATATGACTATACATAATACATTTTTCATATTAATTGCACAAAATAAGTTAAAGCACACATGCTTGTAAATATCCATGCATGCAACCCCCACCCCCTCAGAACAACCAACCCACAATGAGAGGTGTTTTCTTCTGAGGGTCGGAGCGGGTAAATGCGGCCCGGGGAAACGTCAAGCCCGCCCTAAAAAAAGCGGGGGGGGGGGCCCCCTGGATTTGTAGATTCAAGTAAGAGGGGCTGGCGTGGTGTATCCCCCGAGGCGGAGGGATGCCTGGGTCTCGCTCGCCGCCCCGGGCGAAGTTTGAGGGGTTTGGGGAGATGCGAAGGGGGGGGGGGGGGGTGGGGGAGAGGAGGGGGGGAGGAGGGGGAAGGGATGCCAAAGGAGGAGGGGGGTAAGGATATGTCGGAGAAGAGTAGGGAGGGAGAAGGAAGCTGGTGGAGGAGAGGGGGGGAGCTGTGGGAGGAGGGGAAAAAAAGGGTGGTCTGGAGATGAGGGGGGAGAGGGTAGCCAGAGGGGGGGGGAAAAGAGAGGATGGGTTTGCCCCCGGAGGAGGGGGGAAATTTGGCTGAAATGGAAGATGGATCCCACAGGGGAGAGAAAGGATGGTCCCCTTGGAAGGGGGGATGGGGAATTTAGGTAGGATCTGAGCCTCGGTGCGTATCCCCAATTGGATTTTTTTCGGGGGATAAGTTTTGACGTAGTAAAGGATAGTTTTGCGGGGGATAGGGCCGGGCGCTTCTCCCCCGGATTTTAAAAAACAAGGATTATCCGAGAGAAGATATGGGGAGGATATTGCTCCCATAACAAGGGTTTCACCGGGGCACACCAGGGGGGCCCGGCGGGGGACTGGAGAGGACGGGGGGAGAGGAGGCAGCGGCGATGACGGGGAAGGGAAGATAGGAGCGGAGGGAAGTGACGGGGAAGAAGATAGGAGAGAAAGGAGAGAGAAGCACACCGAGAGCCGGCGCGCTTGAGGAACAAGAGGCGAAAGGTGAGGTTGCATCCTTTTGAAGAGATACTCAGCCCCGTACTATTTTGCTCAAGTGTTTGTTTGGGGCGGGCCCGACTTGGCTTTTATAGAGGCCACCGCGTGAATTTAAAACACCGTTTTTACGTTCGTGGGTGGCGGTGTATGGTGGTGCGTGCGAATGTGTGTGGGGTTGTGTGTGTGGGGGTTGGGGTGTTGTTGTGTGTGTGTGTGGGTGTGTGTTGTGTGTGTATGTGGTTTTGTGTGGGTGGGTGTGTGTTGGGGTTTGGTTTGTGTATGGGTGTGCGTGCGTTGTGGCGTGCGAAGTGTGTGGTGTGGTGGGGGCGTGCGGCGTGCGTGGTGCGGGTGTGTGTGTTGTTGGGTGTGTGTGTGTTTTAACAGACAAACAATTTCATATAAATATTTTTTTTTTTTTTCATTTTTACATTATATGTCCCACAGTACGGAAAGCCGGCGACAAAAAAAAGAAGTAGAAAAAAGAAAAAAAAAAAATTTTTCTGTACGAACACGAGCCGGCGCGGGAAAATAACGGCCAGAAAATGAGCTTTGTAAGAATTTTTGGAGGTGATAATTTCGTGGAATTTTATGATGGTGGAAGGAAGATGGTGCGGAGTTGCGGGTAGAGATTGAGGAATGTTCTTTGTGGGGGGGGGGAGGTCAGGGGAGGGGAAGGGAAAGTGTGGAATGGGGTGCGTTGGAGGGGATTGGGGGATAGACGGAATGGAGAGGGGGGATGATGGAGTAGATTTTTCTGGGGGGGAGGAAGGGAGGGATAGGGGGATGGGGTTTTAGGATTTGATGCGATGGTGGGGGTAAAAAGAACATGAAAAGAATGGACGGGGAAAGGGGGGAAAATAAGGGGTAGAAAGGGGCAGGAAGGGGGAAAGTAGGAGTAGAAAGGAGAAGAGAAAGGCCCCACGAGAAATGGAAAAAATGATATATATATGTATGAAGATGTTATATATATGTATGTATATAATTTTATATAGTATGTAGTATGATACATATCACAGTACAATAAATATATAAAAATATATAAATTTTATATATATATATATATAAATTTTACACACATATTAACATAACAATAATAAATTATACATACATATACCTACGTAACAAAGTACAACACGCACGCCCCACACCACACACCACACACACCACACACCAACCACACACACACACACCCACACACACACACACACCCCACACACACACAAACCACACACAACACCACACCACACCCATACACTAAAATCACACTCACACTACACACCACCACCACTCAAATACACACTCAAACACACACACACCAAACACACACACACACACACACACACACACACAAACACAACACACACACAACACACCACACTCTCTCTCCTCCTCTTCTTTCTTCTCTCTCTTCCCCCTTCTCCCCCTCTCTCTCTCCCTTCTCCTCTATCTCTCCTTTAAACCACTGAAAAAAACACACCCCACGAAACACACACCCCCACACATATGTGTAGATAATAATATAAAACACCCACACACACACACCACACACAAAAACACCCCACACACACCCACACAACACACAACACACACACACAACCCAATATTATATATATATTATTTTATATAATAATATATATATATATATATCACACCAAAAATGATATATATAGAAACAGGTGACGGACAGACAGACGCAGGGTGGATGGATCATGAGAGAAAACCGGGGGGGGAGGGGTCGGAAAAAAGATTTTATTTTGGGCAAAGGCACAAGTAATAAACACAGCAAAGTTGGACAAGTCAGGAGGGGGGGGGGGGGGAGAGGTGGAGAAGGGGGGAAAAGGGGGGGAGGGTGAAGAAAGAGGGGGGGAGGGCCAGGGGGGAGGGGTGGGGTGAAGGATATGGGGATGAATGGAAGGGGGAAGGCCAAAGGGGAGAAGGTAGAGGTGTGGATAGATGGGCGAAAGGGGAGGGCGGTGGGGGGGGGTCTAGGTCCCAGGTGGGGGGGGTTTTATTAGAGCAAAAGATATGGTTTCATCAGAGTCACCCCGATGAAAGAAAACGAAAACGATACTATGTTTTCCCGTGGGGTCGTTTCGTCTTTCTTTTTCGTTTTTTTTGTAAATTGTTTTCCCAAAAAAGCCAGTGAAAAAGATTTGGAAGATCGATCATTTTGTTCCCCCCCTTTTAATCGCGTGCGAGGGTGTTTTTTGGGGGGGGGCTTTTGAGGCGGCGCGAGACTTTCCCCACGCCCCGGGACTTCTTAGCGGCTGCCAAAAATTTGATTTGGAAAAGAAAAGGGCGCTAATAGATTTTGGGGCCGACCGGAACGCCGTCGTGAAGAATTCTTCGAGTGTTGTGTTGTTGCCGCCGTTTTTGCGGCCCGGGGGGCGCTGCGACGGGGAAAAAGAAAAAAGGGAAGGGAGAGAGAAGAGAGGGGAGAAGGGAAAGGAAGGAGAAAGAAAAAAGGAAGAGGGGAGAGAGGGGAGAAGGAAAAAGAAAAAAGGGGGGCCGGGAAAAAGGTATGAGGGAAGGAGAAGAGGGGGGAGAAAGGAAAGGTAAGAGCGGGGAGAAGGGAAGGGGAAAAAGAGGGGAAAAGGAAAGGGAAGATTGGTGAGGGGGCGAGGGAAGAGAGGGAGAACGAAAGGGAAGAGGGGAGAAAAAAAGGGGAAAGAGAGGGGAAAATTTAAAAGGGAAGAGAGGGGAGAAAGCGAAAGGGGAAGAGAGGGGAAAAGAGAGAGGGAAGAGGGGGGAAAAAGGAAGAAGGGAGACGGAAGAGAGGGTGAAGGTAAAAAGGGAGAGAGAAAGGAAAAGGGGAGGAGAGGGGGGAGAATAGAGAGAAAGGTGAAAGGGGGAAAAAGAGAGAGAGGGGAGGGAGAGGAAGGAGGGGGGCTGCGAAAAAAGTAGCAAAGGAGGGAAAGAATGGGAGACAGGCAAACAGAAAAAGCCCGGGGTTTGTTGGGAACGATCGAGATGGCACACGCCCTTTATCCTGCAGGAGGCCGTGCAGGAAATTTCCCCCAGGGGCCGACAGCGGACGCCTCCTTTTTCGACTCTGCGAAGTGACCTTTGTCCGCACTGACTGATCTCGCGGCGCCCCAAGGACAAAAGAAAAACGGGGACCACCAACCCCCACACACACACACACAACCACACACAACACAACCCACAACCCACAACACACAACACAACACAACACACTACACCACACACACATATTCTTTATGTGCGTGTGTATATTTATAAAAGGTTTTTTTGCGAATATAAAATTTTCGAAAAAAAAAAAATTTGTTACGTTATATTTGAAAGTTGTTTTACATCAAAAAAAAATTTTTCATTCCCCCCCAAATTTTTGTTGATATTTTTTTGCACCCATGTTCACATGTCCGCGTAAATTTTTAACACTAAGCCATTTATTTTTAATGCATTTATTTTCGCAAGACCTGTTTTTTCGAATCCTTTGCCATCGATCGGTCGCAGGAGGTAAAGGGCCGTGCTTGCCCCCCGTCCTACTGCCCGAAATATTTCCTTTTCTGCGCCCAATACACCGTCAGTCTGCCTTTTTCGGGTTTGTGCGTGTGGTGTGCGTGTGCGGGGTTTTTTGGCCGCTTTTTCTGCGAAGTATACAAAAAAATGGGGGAAGAAAATATTTTTTTGCTTTTTAGAAAGGGGAATTGGAAAAATTGTCCCGAGCGTCGGGTTTTCCATAGGTCAAAGATTTTTTCGAGTTAATTTCCCATTTTTGGACGGCGTTTGGCCGGCCAGATTCAGCGTGGCATTTTTTTCTTCCTTTTTTTTAGCCATTTTTGGTTTTTTCTTTTTTTTATACAATCACATAAGTACCAGCGGGGTTTGATGTAATGTAGCACACTGCTTGCAATGAAAGGAAAATGCTAGCTGACCATTAGGTATTGCAGAAGTTAAAGTAAATTTTTAAAGCAATTACTTTAAGATGCAAGTTCAGGAAAAAAAAAATTTGGACAAAGGGAGCAAAGGAATGAGGAAGGGGGATAGGACTGAGAAAAAAATAAGATAAATACAAATTATATAACTTTCCCGGGTGGAATGGCTCTGCAGAGAGATTTGGGGAAAATTGCCTCGAAGGGGCGCTGCGATTGACCCGACAACTGATGGAAAGTTTTTTAAGAGTCATGGCCGCCGCAGACACGCGTCGGTTTTTAATGGAGTGGGGCGTTTGCCCCTTTTCCTTGCCCCGGGCTCTTTTTTTTCTGCCTCGGGGGTGTTTGGGGCGTGGGCCCGGCTGCAAGTGGCTTTTTAAGTAGGTAAAGGGAATATGCGACGGGGGGAGGGGAAGCCACAGTTGGCTGGCAGTTTTTTCTTTCCCCTCTCTCTTTTTTTTTCTTTTTTCTTTTTTTTTTGTTTGCTTCTTCCTTTCTCCCCGCTCCCCCCTTCTTTTTGGGTATATAATATATATATATATATATATAATATATTAAAATATATATAATAATATATATTTATATATTATATATATATATTGCAGTGTTTTCTCCCGTGTACATTGCATATTTTTTTTGGTGTGTTTCCTTCCCATGGAAAGGGATGGACGTCTGCTTATCCAAAAATTGTCTCGATGATTTTCCCCCGTCCTTTCCCTTTTCCCCCTTTTTGCCACGTGGTAAAAAGGGGCCGGATGAAAAAAAGAGGAGAGGTAAAAAAGGCGAAAATAATTAAAAATGCTTGGGAAGTTTTTTGATTGTCTTTTTCTTCCTTTGCATCGCCCTTCGGGATGAGGGGGATGGGAAAGTCCCGCGAAAGACTGCAATTATTGTCTTTGGGGGGAGCGGGGAGGGCGATGATGAAATGTGAATATGTAGAAAGGAAAATGATAGAGAAGTTGAGATACAGCATTAAGATGGAGTGAATATTGAAGGATATAAAATAGATATAATACTGATATAAATATAGATCTTAGTGTATGTATAGGCATAGAATAGATGTAATTTTAAATTATCTATGTAATATAATAGATAAATAAAAAGATTATATATATATATAATTTTATATATATATTAATATATATATTATATTTTATATATTATATATATATATATATATATATATAAAGAGTGTGTAGGGCATATCACATACAAGGGAGCATATGTAAAGGTGTATGCTTGCGTGTGCATGTGCAAGAAAATTAACATATGCGTGGCATTTGAGGTGACAACTGTGTCTGCACTGGGCGTACATGCACATAAATAAATCACTGTATAAAATACAATCACATATTCACACTTTGATAGTTAAACCCATGCTCACTGGAGTATACCCTGGTGTAGTGAGCAGGCCGTGCGGGGCGACAGATAAGTACACGTAGACAAAAGCCAACCCTGGTGGAGGGGCTTATCGGTGGCTTCCCGACTAAACTACTCCCTTTCCACCAAGATACATCTAAGCCAGTACGTAGGGTGTAACTCGGCTGTCTACTCTCAATCAAAAACCATGACTGCAAAAACAGAGCAACGGCCCTCATTCCCGGAGATGAAGGGGTCCCTGGTTACAGCGGCGATCAGGACTGTTCCAGAGGAGAGGGTGCTAAGAATCCCCGGCCCAACAACAGGCCGCCCCAGTGATGAACCTTTGCACATATAATATAAGGACAATGAGAATAAATCCGACTACTGCATTACTTGAGGAACTTTTTTTCATCAAATGGGATATTGTAGGACTCTGTGAAGTTAGAAGACTAGGCGAAGAACAGAAGATACTAAATGATGGACATGTGCTCATGGAGAGGTAAACCCCAGGGTACAAGCAGGAATTAGAGGTGGGGTTCTTAGTTCACAAACGTTTAGAAAAGAATATCGTGGAATTCTATAGTATAAGCGAAAGGTGGCTTCAGAACAAAAAAAACTAAAACAATAGGTACAACTTAAAGATTGTTCAAGTCTATGCTCCAACCTGCAGCCACAGGATGAAGAAATAGAGAGTTCTATGAAGATGTTCATTTAGCCAGCGGAGAGTAAAAACCCATTTCACAATAATAATGGGAGATTTTAATGCAAAAATAGGTAAAAAGACAGTAGGAGAAACCGCAATAGGGAATCACGGAATAGGTAATAGGGATGAGAGGGGACAAATGCTAGTTGATTTGCGGAGGCCGATCACCAAAATCCTGAATAAAATTCTTCGAAAAAGACTAGAGCGGAAGTGGGACTTGGAAGTCGCCATCTGACATCAAAAAGGGAAAGACTTCATAATTTCAAATAGACGCGATATAGTAAAAAATGTGGAAGTTATTAATAAAGAAAATGTTGGCAGCGACCATAGAATGGTCGAGGCCAAATTAAACTACACCTCAGGGGGGAAAAGGAGTAAACTCATACGAAAACCACACCCAGATTAGTAATTTGAAGACCAGAGCGACAGATTTAACCTTAACACCCAAAAAACAGATATTCACTTCTCAGCGACGAAGATCTCAACATTGACCAAATCAACAAACAGTTCAATGACATAATAAAGGAATCTGCACTAGAAGTAGGCGGTAAGATCGTCAAGCAAATCTCCAGCAAGTTCTCGGTAGAAACTAAAGAGTTTATGCAAAAACGTAGGGTCATGAAAATATCGTCAATCAGGGACAAGATAGAATTAGCCGAACTAACAAAGCATATAAATAAAAAGAAAAGGGAAGATGTACGGAAATTCAATCTCAAATAATAAATGAAACAGTGATATCAGGTACTAGAAATGAAAACATTTAAAAAGGGAGACTCGGTATAGGGAGAAATAAATTTGTATGCAATAAAGAAACCAGATGGAGAAGTAACATACAATAAGAATGAAATCATAAGAATAGTGGAGGACTTTTACAGGGATCTATACAACTCCAAATGAACAAGCCATGGATAGAAGCGAATGCGGTTTAACTAGAGACGTACCTAACATCACAACAGAAGAAAAAAAAAGAGCGCTTAAAGGCATGAAGAGAGGGAAAACCCCGGGGGAAGAGGGAAATTTAGTAAGACCTAATAAAGATTGCAGGAGAAAATTTCAACAGTGAAACTAGCCAATCTTTTTAAAAAAATGCCTTATCAACGGGGAAAACTCCGAAAGCCTGGAAAAATGCAACAATTATTTTGATACATAAAGAAGGGACAGAAAGGATCTAAAAAACTACCGACCATAAGCCTCCTTTCAGCTACTTACAAATTATTCACAAAAATCATCACAACTCGCATCTCTGACCCTCTGGATTTAACCAGCCCAGAGAACAAGCAAGCTTTCGCAGTGGATTCTCAACAACTGACCACATCCACACGCTCACCCAAATAAAGGAAAAAATAAAACGAATATAGGAAACCACTGGTATGGCATTCATCGTACGAAAAGGCATTCGACTCTGTAGAGACACCAGCAGTACTAGAAGCTATCCGAAAACAGGGAGTAGAGGAGGTTATTGTAAAATACTGGAAGATATATACAAAGATGGGGCAGCAACCCTCAAGCCCCCACTCCGAAACCGACAAAATACCAATTAAAAAAGGTGTTAGACAGGGCGATACCATCTCACCAAAAATGTTTACAGCTTGTCTTGAGGAAATATTCCAAAAAACTAGAGTGGAATGGAAAGGGTTTTCAAGATAGGAGGGCGAATATCTAAACAACCTCAGATTTGCAGGGGATATTGTTCTCTTCAGTGAATCTGGCAAAAGAAATGCAGCAACTAATAAATGATCTAAATAGAGAAAGTCTGAAAATCGGACTTCGGATGAACAGAAAAAGACTAAGATCATGTTCAACAGTAGAGTTCAGTTCGAAACAGATACAAGTACAAGGCGAAGTACTAGAGGTAGTGGACAAGTATATATACCTAGGACAACTCGTACAGACAAACACATCTAGCGAAGAGGAAATTAAGCGACGCATCAGTCTAGGGTGGAGCGCCTTTGGCAGGGCACAGTAGCATACTAAGAGGTTCTTTGCATTAGTTTTAAAAGAAAGTCTTTAACCAATGTGTCCTACCCGTTTTGACCTATGGATCAGAAACATGGACTACAACCAAATTTCTGGAGAGGAAACTAATAAGTGCCCAGAGAGGGATGGAAAGACTGATGCTGGGAATTTGTCTAAGAGATAGGATGAGGGCGACGTGGATCAGGAACAGACAAAAATAGAAGATATACTTGCGAGCATCAAAAAGAAAAAAATGCAATGGGCTGGTCATATACACCGGTACAGGATAACAGATGGACAAAGGGAAAGTAACAGACTGGGCTATAGATAACAAAAGAGACCAAGGGCCAGACCAATGACAAGATGGCGCGACGAAATAACGAAATTTTGGGGGCCGAGACTGGAAACAAAAAACACAAAACAGACAAAGTTGGAAAAGATTTGGGAGAGGCCTACGTCCTGCAGTGGAATGACCCAGGCTGATGATGATGATGGTGATGATGATGATAATGTATATATATATGTGTGTGTGTGTGTGTGTGTTTGGTGTGTTTGTGTGCGCGCGCGCGCACACACACCCCACACACACACATACTATACATACATACATACTACATATATATCAAAGTAGACCTATGTATTTTTTCCATTGGTTTTTAAATTTAATATTATGTTCTTACACACGAAGGGTGTATTATCAGTTATTTTGTTAATTATTTCGTGGGCATGTAAAATTCATATAAAGGGGCAGGTGTGGATGTGTTTGTTTCAGTATTCTCTTTCTAAAGAAAGGGGTGTATGTAACCTTTGTATTTCCATATTGTGTTTTTAAATAGGTAGGAACATAAATGTAGATATATTCATACAAACATATAGATGGGTTTATGGATAGATAGCTATATAGATACAGATATAGGTAGATAGATAAATATATGGAAAAATAGATTGTATAGGATATAAATATTAGTATTATATAGGGGTGAGTGTGTGTTGTGTGTGTGTGTGTGTGTGTGTGTGTTGTGTGTTTGTGTGTGTGTGTGTGGTGTGTGTGTGTGTGTGTGTGTGTGGTGTGTGTGTGTGTGTGTGTGTACTTATGTATGTTTTTTTTGTGTGTATATAATTATATGTTTATTTATTTGTATATGTATAAGTATATACATATGTGTACAATAACCAACAGACATAAAGGAAATATAAAAGAGAGCCAGAGAGCGAGAGCTACATCCGTAAATGGACATGTGGATATTCAAGAGTAAATTCACGCACATCCACGAGTAATCCTACCTCTAAAATCCTGTTTTTATACCTTTCCTCCCTCCCTCCTTTGACATTGCTGCGCGCAAGCCTCATCATATCCTCCTTTTGGCTTCTTTTGTTATATATGTATATTTTTTCAACTCCTCCGGCCAGACTTGCCCGCGCGTCGCCATCCTCTTTTTCGGGCCTCGGAGCAAGCTAGTGTCCACGCCGTCAAAGTGGGAGGGAAAATGGAAGGTTGACTCCCCCCCGGGGGCTGAGGCCTGGGGGAGGGAGGAAGGAAGGGAGGGAGGGGGAAAAAAGGAAGGAGGGGGGAGAGGGGGGCCCTTTTCCCCCCGCGCACGTTCAATTGCACATGCACGGAAGAATATGTATGCGTATGAAAAGATGCACATATACACATATGCATAGAAAGGGGTCGAGAGAGAGAGGGAGGGAGGGGGGGGAGAGTGAGGTGAGGAGTTTGAGTAAGAGAGTAAGAATGAGTATTAGTGTGAGGGGTGAGGGGAGGGGGAGGGGGAGTGACAAGTTGAGGAAACGGGAAGGGAAAAAGGGAAAAGGGGAGGGAAGGGAAATGGGAGAAGTAGAACGAGAGGGAAAGAAGAAAAATTTTGCGAACACCACCCAACCTTATACAAACCACGCGCAGCCCCCCCCCCCCCCCCTTTTCCCCAGTTCAACCCCCACGGGGATAGTATATGTTGGGTGGGGCCCCCCGGAGGAAAGACTAGCCGGGTGACTAGAAGGGCCTGTGATTAGTGAAAACACGATCCCAGGGAGCGTTGGAGGATCGGCGGGCCCCTTTGGGCCCCTCACCCCCCTCCTCCCCTCACCCCCCCATAGAGCCCCGATGCTTTGGGTCTTTACGCAGTTTCCCCTTTCGCTATTCCTCTGCCCGCCCCCCCTTTCCCCCCGGGGGCCCCTCCTTGTCACCCTCCCTTCCGTCCTCCTCTTCCTCTTTAGCTCCCTTACTGGTTTTCTCTTTAATACCTTCCCTGCCTATGTCCTCCCTTCTTTCCTAACCACTCCTTTCCTCTGTCTCTCCTCCTCCCTACCTGCCTTCTCTCGAACCCCTTCCTGCATCTGTCCTTTCCTCCTTCCCTCTTTCCCTACTTCCCTATCTCTGTATTTGTCTTCTCCTTACATCCCCCTCTGTCTCTCCCTCCTTCATTAAATCAACCCTCCCATCCTCCCTAACCCATTAACGGTCTAGCGAAATTGAATCTGGCAGGTACTGGCGCGAGCACTTGAATACTGCTGCCTTTGTTACTCTGCGATTCGCATGCTGCTCTTGACGTGAGGGCTGCATTGAGGGTAAGGGAAGGGAGGGAGAGTGGGGGAGTGTAAGGACGGTGGAGAGGGAAGGGGGGCACGGTAGAAGAGATATGAGATCTGTTGACTAGGTTGATTTATGATAGGAGGTGTAGGGTTGGGGCATCATACCCATCGTTGTGTCTGGAGTGATGGGAAAATCGAGAAGGAAAAGAATGAACGGAAGAAAAGAGAATAGAGGGAGGAATTAGAATGAGTGAAGAGAGGGCAGGAATGAACAAGGTGGGAGACGAGAGAGAGACAGACACATGGGCAGTCAGAGGGCCTTGGGAGACACAGGGAGAAACAGGGCAGGCGGCAAGGACAATCAGACCAGCATTAACAGACCGGCGGCCAAGTCAGTACATTCATTAAAACAGGCAGTCTAACAGACAATTAGGAAGGCAGAAAGACAGACTATCGACAGGCAGGATAAGACGGGGAAATGGCATAGACCGCAGCAATATTTCCGGTCCGGCAACGAGCTTTAATATCGAAGATGTTGCATATGTTGCCAAAGCGATTTTTCCGGCCAAAGTGATACGCTGATGCCCCATGATTTTTTGACGTTTTTTTGAGATTGCATTTCCAGCAATAGAATTTGCTGGGTGAAAAGACCCGGCTGAGAGAGTGGGCGTAGGAATCCGGGAGCGGGTTTTGCGTGTGTGCGCGAGCAGTGTGTGTATGGGGTGGTGTTGCGAGTTGACCTGCCGCCACCTCGGTCGTGTGTCTTCCCTGAACTAATGATGTCTCTGTGCGTTGCACGAGCGGCCGCGGTACTGCGTCGCTGAGTCGTCGTGCCCACGTCAACGGTGGACGGCGAGGAGGGCGGACGACCGACGACTCGCCCAAACGTAGTCCCCGCCGGGCTGAGCCCCGCCCTGGCAGGCACCAGCAGCAGCAGCAGCAGCGTCGTGGTGCCCCCACGGCCACGCCCACGGCCACGCTGCCAGGCAGACGGGGATCGGGGCCGACTCTCGTCGCGCTCGACGACGGCGACGAGACACCAGCCCCAACACGCCCAACACGCATCACCTCCAGCTCCTGGACGAACACCACTCTGTCCCGACACGCCAAAAATTCCGCGTCAATGACTCCACCCCACAGGTACCCCGCCCTCGGGGCAAGTCGCCCGACGCTCATCCGCCGCCTTGCGCCTTGTACCCTCTTCGTCATGCACTCCCACCCCCACCCGTTGCACGAAATTTGCTATGCTCGCGGCTTGCAACAGCGTCTGACTCCCGCCCCACGAGATCCCCGAGCCTGCATCGGCGTCGGAAGGCGCAAGTGCCAGGCGCTAAGGGCTCTGTCTGCTATTCATTCGGCATCGGCGGCCGCCATAGGCATGTAGGGTGGCGGGCCACAAAGGTTGGGAGGGAACGACCATTCGCCTCAGCGGTAACGAGGTCTGACGCTGGGCTGTGCAAACCCTATCATGCTGTATTTATATTACGTAGGCATTTGATGTATGCATTCTTCGTTTTTAGTGCATCACAACGTGATTTAGTGTTGTACGCATGTATGTGTAATACTTTTTTTTTAGTTGCGCGAAGTGCATTCCCCAGCCCCTAGAGAGCAAAACGTATAACTTATTTCAATTTGCCTTCATCATATAAAGGTTTAAATGATATGAAAGTTTTTTTTATTCACTCATATCCACTTTATCAGAAATGCACAAAAATGAATGAATGAAAAACTTTTCGGAAACTTTGTTGAGCTTGCAGTCTGCAATATTACAGTATCCTTATAAATGTAGCTGCAGTCGCTAGAATTGCACATGAGTAAAATCTAGCAAATGCTCTGCCAGCTGCAATGTGTGTTAATAATCCCGCTTATATTGGACATTGAAATTGCAAGTCAATTCGCACGATTGTTCAAAATTATTTCTCAGAGTGATTGTGCAATTGCAAAACCCCAAGACCGATATAAAATGCCAAGGCTTGATGAAGCAATTGAAAAAGATTTTCGCTAATTGTTCTGAACGCTAATTCGTGTTGATTTGCTTTAATTTAAGATTGATTAGGTCAAGCGCCAGGGCTTTGATGGACGCGCTTAAAGTCCTCTTTTTTGCTCCATCCGTGTGCTAGATTTTTTTTCATATTGAAGGTTTATTGTATTTTTTTTCCTGATTTTTTTTTCGTAGATAGTTTGTTTTTCTTTCTTTTGTGTGCGTATTTCCATTTTATCACTTTTATATATGCCCAGTTTGAGTGCGACAGAAATGCATGCAAATATCTTATATGAAGCGCAGTGGCCTGTTTTAATTTCGTGTTCTGTGGCATGTTGATGTATTTACTTTTTTTTTCCAAGCCGTGAGTGTTTTGTAAAGAAGTTGTGAAAAGAGAGAAAAGAAAAACAACAATATTGGTTAATTAGCTTTTCATTCAAGAAGACTGGCACGGACCACTTTCGGCCCAGCCACGGTAATATATATATATATATATATATATATATATATATATATATATTATATATATGTGTGTGTGTGTGTGTGTGTGTGTGTGTGTGTGTGTGTGTGTGTGTGTGTGTGTGTGTGCGCACATATAAATAAAAGAAGGGAGTCAAAAGAGCGAGTGCTTGTCTTAAAGTAACCGAGGAAGAAGTAGAGGGAATTTTATTTCATAACTTTCGGCCAAGGCTTGGACTGATTATTCATAGAGGTTAAAAAAAGGCCAAGCGGTCTCTTCTCGAGGGGTGGACGAGTCTTTGGGCCATGTGATTTGTTTTTTATATAATATAAAATATATATATATAAAATATATATAGATTATATATAATATATATATATAATTTATTTATTTATTTATTAGTTTTTGTGTTGCGTGTGTGTGTGTGTGCACGCGCGCGCGTGTGCGTGTGCGTTGGGTGTGTGTGTGTGGTGTGTGCGTGCGTGCTTTGCGTGGTGCGTGTGGGGGTGTGTGTGTGTGTGTGTGTGTGTGTGTGTGTGTGTGTGTGTTGGGGTGTGTGTGTGTGTTTGTGCGTGCGTGCGTGCGTGCGTGCGTGTGTGGTGTGTGTGTGTTTGGGTGCGTGCGTGCGTGCGTGGTGTGTGGGGTGTGTGGTGCGTGCGTGCTGCGTGCGGCCTGCGGACTTTCGTATTATGTGTGTGTGTGTGTTGTCGTGGGACGTGCTAGTATGTGTGTTTGTATATATATATATATATGTATGTGTGTATATATATAAATATATATATATATAATATATATATATATATAAATCAATATATATATATATAATATTATATATATACATAATATAAATATTTTATATAATATATCATTATTAATATATATAAAATTTAATAATTTTATATTATATTATATAAATGTATATATATAAATGTGTATATATAAAATATATATATATTATATCTATTATATATATATATATAATTATGAGAGAGAGGAGAGAGAGGAGAGAGAGGAGAGAGAGACGAGAGAAAAGAGGAGAGAGAAAAGGGAAAGGAGAGAAAAAGGAAGTAAAAAGAGTGTAGAATTTTGTGTGGTATGCTTATATATTTTTAAATATATATTATATATTTTATAAATAAAAATTATATTATATATATTATATATATATGTATTTTTATTGATCAAATTTTAATTAATAATATATATATATTTTTATATATATATATTATATATATAGATTATATATTATATTATATATATTTTAATTATTATATAATATATTTAAAATATATATATATAAAATAATCAAATATATTTGTTATTTATATTAAAATATATATGTTTTATTTATTATATATATAATATCTAATTTTAAAATATATATTATATAATATATAATATATATATATAATATATTATAATATCATCTTATATATATATATATATAAAAATCTATATAATATATATATATTTAAAATATTTATATATATATATATATTATATATATAAAAATATATAACGTTGGAGGCATCGATGCGTGGTCGCACGCGTGTGCTGCCTGCGCGCGCGTGTGCGCGCCATTATTGATGTGTTATTCAGCTTTGCCCAGTTTAGCGGCGCCTCCCATTAAAGTGCATAGAGTTAAATTGACGTTCATGCAGCGGAGGCCTTCTTCAGCGCCGCCGCCGTGTCCCCGCTTGAAATGCCGTCCATCCCGACAGCGCAGGTCGCATCCGCTTCTCTTCGTCTCACAGTACATCCGCGGGTACAAGCATGTAGAAGCACAAGCAGTGGCAGAAAATGCGGACGCCTTGGTTGCTGTTGTTTCGAAGGAGGGTCGCTCGGGGTTCGTTTTTTTCCGGCTCGGTGCTGGCTTTCTCTCGCTCGATCTGTCGGGCCGCGACCTTTTTATTTTTTTTTTATTTTTTATTCTTCGTATCTTTTCTGTCTTTTTTTTTTTTTTTTTTATCACTCGCCTCCCTCGAAAAAGGGGGTAATGGAAATATGAAACAAGATGGAGATGCAAAGAAAAAGGAAGAATGGATAATAATAAAAATCAGACGCAGGAAAAACAGCTGAGCAAGAGAATTCCCTCAGACGGTAGAAGCGCCGCGACTATTCCTCCCTCGGAAATATTTTGCTCCTAATCCTTCCAATCACGTGATTCGGAGATGAAGGCGAATGCGAATGCCTCGGAGGAAGGGAGGGGAAGGGAGACTAAATCTCTTTTCGGTCTCAACTCAAGAGAGAAAGGGGTGGAAGGGGGAAAGGGAGGAGGGAGGGAAGGGAAGGGAGGGGGGAGGGAAGGAAGGGAGGAGGAAGGGAAAGAGAGGAGGAGAGGAAGGGAGGAGGAAGGGGGGAAAGGAAAGGGGAAGGGGCGGAAAAGGGGAGGAGAGGAAGGAAGGTCAAGGAAAAAGGGGGGGGGGGGAGCGTGTGGGGAGGAAGGAAGAAGGGAGGAGGGAAGGAAGGGGAAAGGGGGGAAGGGGAAGGTAGGAGGGGAAACAGGTGGAGGAAGGGAAAAGGGAGGTGGAAGGAGGAAGGAAAGGCGGGGCAGGGAAAGGGGAAGAGGGAGGGGAAAGGGGGAAAAGGGGAGAAAGGAAGGGAAGGCGGAGGGAAAGGTGGGGGGGATAAGGAGGAAAGATGGAGGGTAGGGGAAAAAAGGGAGGGGGGAAGGGAATTTAAGAGGGAGGGAAAAGGCAAGGGGAGAAGAGGGGAAAAAGCAGGAGGAAAGGGGAGGAGGAAGGGAAGGAGGGGTAGGGGAGGAAGGAAGAGGGAGGAGGGAGGAAGAAGAGAGGTTAAAAGGGGGAAAAGGGAAAAAAGGGTAGGGAAAA
>NC_051393.1:13881735-13901483 GCF_015228065.2 Penaeus monodon
CGTATCATCATCGCTGCTCCACACCATTTTATCGTCAATGCCTTTTGGTCGTCATTATCAGCGGTCTTAATGAATGCTATTAACGTATGTTGAGGAAAAACGAAAGCCATACTGCTGTATTCAGAGTGTAAGGAAATGCGTTATGGAGTGTGTAGCAAATGATCTTTCATAGTCTTCTGACTTGAGTTGCAGCTTCACTGCTACACGTTCGAATTGATGCACGTTCTGCCCCCTCGTAGTGATCTGTAGATACACGAAAAATCGGAATAATCGCTGTGTGTAAATGTATGAAAAAATCGGAATATTTTCGCGTTTCCGCAGGAGTGTGAGACCATGTCGATGATGAACCTCGGCCGCCGCATCGCTGACCCTTCGTCAGGAGGTTGGAAAGGAGGAGGAAAACGCGTCACTTAGGAATGCCGGATTGCGCTGGGGCTGGGGAGGGGGGGTCTAGGTACGGAATGCGGGCAATGTACATGAGACATAAGCATTCGTCAATGAGCATTCACATGCACACATGCAAATGCACATACACTGTATACCAGAAGCACAGTGGCACATGAACGTACACATCCACGCGTACACACACACACACACACACACACACACACACACACACACACAAAACACACACACACCCCACACACAACACACACCCCACAAAACACACAACACACACACACACACACACACACCACACACACCACACACACACACACACACACGTACACACATACACACGTACACACACACACACGTACACACACACACACACACACACACACATACACATACACACGTGTCTATAAACTCGACACGTCTGACCGGCACTGCCTTGGCTCTCTGGTGTTCTTAGCCAGGGGGTTCTCGTTAGATGATGGTCGTCGGGGCCATGAACTCGGCGAGGCCATTAGGTCTGTGAAAAACATAAGGTCATGAAGCTGTGGGGTGTCACCGGAGGGCCCGGCGCAGACACGACCCAGGGCGAAGGGGGGGAAGGGGAGAGTGCCTGCAGGAGCGCTAGAAATCGAAAAAATGGAGATGCGTTGATTGTAGTTCCGCCGTTGTTCGTGGATTTCCTGAAATGCTGCTCCGGGGGATGAAAAAGGGATGCCTGATTTGACATTAGAGCAAATTTGGAGGGCGGCGGTGGTGGCCCTGAAAGAGGATTTCGCTCGCGGGGACAGGGGAGTGTCTGACTTTATTTATTTATTTGGTTATTAATCTCTCTCTCTCTCTTCTCTCTCTCTCTCTCCTCTTTCTCTCTCTCTCTCTCTCTCTCTCTCTCTCTCTCTCTCTCTCTCCCCTCCCTCTCTCCCTCTCCCTCTCCCTCTCCCTCTCCCTCTCTCTCCCCCCCTCCCATCCCATCCCATCCCATCCCTTCCCACAACCTCACCCCAACCCCACCCAAACCCCACCCAACCCCATGTTCTTCCTATCCTCAGTATGCCGCGCGCAGAGCCCATGTAGCCCAGAACACATGTAAACCGAGCGCCTAAGACACGCTGGTCAGGCCTGTGGTTGTCGACCGGCCCGGGCTTTGGGGGTAAAGCTGACGTACTCTTTCCGGCGTCGCTTCCTTCCTCTCTCCTCGAGTACGGCCGCCCTTCCTTCAGGGTACTCTTGGAGGAGGCGAGGAATATGTTACCCGTTTTATTTTATCATTTTGTTTTTTGAATGTTGGATTTTTACATATGGTCGATTTTTTTGGGTGGTGGTGGTGTAATAGGTTGTTAATTTCAATGTTATCTTTAGTTAGATTTTGTTGTGGTTATTACTGTTGTTAGTATTATTGATTTTGTTGTTCCTATTGTATTTTATTGGTTTGATTATTTGTTTGATTGTCTTCCCCCCCCTCACATCGCCATCAGAACTGGCTTGTCTCCCCCCCCCCTTTGATGTTTTGGGGGGTTTGGGGAGCGGGGACACGTTTTGGGGGTTGGGGGGGGGGGGGGGCCCGGGCCCCCCCATAGCGGGAAAGGGAAATTTTAAAGGGGGAAACCAAAAAGGGCGGCTTTTTGAGGTGGTGGCGGGGGACACGGGGCCCTGCTCGTGGTACACTCGTACGGGGACATACAAAAAACACACAAAAAACACAGTCCCCCGCCGTAAATTTAAACTGTCCTGGGCCCCTTTGCCCCGGGGTTTTTTTAACCTTCAAGGGTTTTTGTGGACTTCCCTTTCGCTGTTGTGTGTTGTTTCTCCCTGCAGTATTAGGGTTTTGGGGCTACTTTGAGCGTGGGGCCCTTTATCATTTGCTTTTTTTGTGCCACTACTTTTAAACTGTATTTTCCCCAATTTCAGCTTTTCCAGGGCTCATACCCAGTTGAACCTTTATCTGAAAGTGATGGTTGGGGATGTTGCGAGCGGTTAGGGGGTTTGTAGCGAATTTGCCCCCATTTTCGGGGTTGAGATGGGGGGGAGGGGGGGGGGGGGGGAAAGGGTTGTCCGAAATTTTCATTTTCGAGGCGAAAAGATGTGCGGGGAAATGCCCAGAGGTTTTGGGGCAGGGCCCGATTTAAGGCCCGGGCCGGCTTTGCGAGGGGGACTTGCCCCGGGGGCGAATGAGAAAAAAAATTGTTTAAATTCAAGGCGGGGGTAATTTTTCCCCTTTTTTTTTTTTTTGTTTTTTTTTCCCTTTTTTTTTTTTTATCCCCTTACTATTATTGTTTGATGATAAATGGGACTGTCAAGATGTTTGGACCCCTATTTATTACTTTTTCTTTTTTTTAAATTTATTTATTTATTACTATTTTATCTCTCTATGTTGTCTGCACCTGTTTGATTTTTTTTAAAAATATCTTGAAATATCGCCCCACTGAGGTACCCGGTTCCCCTTTATCGTAAAATTTTAACCCCCTTTCGCGACACAGTGTCCCGGGAAGCGTTGGATGATGGTCATGTTTTTTTTAAAAATTCAGTCTTTTGCGAGCCTTTTTATTGCCAGTTATAAAAGCGTGGCTAGGCGGAAAAATCACGGGGTTTTTATAGGGTATGTTTTAAAAAACCCCCAAACCATTTTAAGAGATACTCCCTGTATTAAATGACAATATGCACACATAAACACACGTCCATGAAACACGGCGCGCGCACCAAACGCACACCCCAAATGCACCACCCCCACACCAAAAAAACCCCACGGTTTTAGACATCGAAAACCAAAACATCACTCTTTTTTCCCTTAAACCACATATGTACTTTTATACATCCTACTTTTCATTAAATTTTAAAATTTGCACAAACAAAAGGGAAACGCAAACATGATTTGTAAATCCAATGCATGCAAATCCCACACCCTCAACAAACACCAACATCCACAATGAGGGGTGCTTTCTCTTCTGAGGGTCGGAGGGGGGGGAATCCCTTGGCCCCGGCGAAAAACGTCAAGTCCGACCTTTTAAAAAACGCGTGGGCGGGCCCGGGGGCCCGGACTTGTAGATTCACAGAAAGGATGGGCTGGCGTGGGGTAAATTTTCCCCCCCGGGGTTGTGAGGAGCCCTGGGGGGGGGAATCCCCCGCTGGGCCTGCTTTTCCCGGGCGAAGTTTGATGCTGGGGGGCGGGAGATGCAAAAAGGGGGGGGGGGGGGGGTGGGGAGAGGGGGAAAGGAAAGGAAGGGGGGGGGGGAAGGGGAGGCCAAAGGAGAGAGAGGGGGGGGGGGGAAGGATAATGGGGAAAAAGGGGGGGAATTTTTAGGGGGGGGGAGAAAGGAAGCTGGGGGGGGGAGAGGGGGGGATGTGTCGGAGTAGGGGGGGGGAAAGGGAAGAGGGAAGTGTCTGGAGATGAGGGGGAAAGGAGGGTATGTCCAGGGGGAGGGGGAAAAGGGAAGAGGAGGGGAAATTTTTTTTTTTGGGCCCCCGGGGGAGGAGGGAAAGGAAGGAAATTTGGCTTTTTATCTGGAAGTGGATCCCATTAGAGGAGGGGGAAAGGGATAGGTTCCCCCTTTGGGAAAAGGGGGGATGGGGAATTTAGGGGGAAATCGGGGCCCGGTGTGTATTTTCCAATTTTGGATTTTATTTTCCGGGGGTTTAAGTTTTGCACGTAGTGAAGGATATGTTTGCAAAAGGTTTGGGGCCGGGGGCTTTTCTCGGCCTGGTTTTAAAAAACAAAAAAAGGATTATCTCGAGAGAATGCATATGGGGAGGAATTGTGCCATAACAAGGTTTGTTTCGACCTTGGCCACCAGAGGGCCGGCGGGGGACGGGAGGCCCGGGTGAGACGGAGGCAGGGGCGTAAAGGGGAAAGGGAAGATAGGAGGGGGAAGGGAAGGGGACGGGGAAAGAAGATGGGGAGAAAAAGGGAGAGAGAAGCCCCACGAAAAGCCGAGCGCGTTTTCTGAGGAAAAAAGAGAGGGAAAAAAAAGGTTTGAGGTTGCATCCTTTCAAAAAGAGATACTGAACCCCTTTTTCTATTTGTGTTTCAAGTTTTGTTAGGCGGGGGCCCAAATTTTTTTTTCCCTTGGGGGTGTCTTGATAGTAGTCCCAAACGCGTGAAATGAAACACCGTTTTACGTTTCGTGTTTTGTGGCGTGTGTATGCGTGTTTTGCGTGCGAATGGTCGTTGGTTTTGTGTGTGTGGTGTGTGTGTGTGTGTGTGGGGGTGTGTGTGTGTGGTGGTGTGGGTGTTGTTTTGTGAAAAAATTGGTGTGTGTGTGTTTTGTGTTTTGTGTGTGTGTGGGGTGTGTTTTTATTGCCCGTGGGGTGGGTGCGGGTGGTGGGGTGTTGTGGGGGGTGTGTGTTTTGTTTTGGTGGAGGGTGGGGTGCGTCCCGTGGTGCGGTGTGTGTGGTGGTGTTTTTGGGTGTGTTTTTTATACGGGAAAAACAAAAATTTATACAATATTTCTTTCTTTTTTTTCTTTTTTATCTTTATTTTTGGGCCCTACAGTAGGGAAAAAAGCCGTGCAAACCAAAAAATTAGAAGTCAAAAAGAAGAAAAAAGAAGTTTTTTCTGTATCAAAACACGAGGGGCCCGCGGAAAATAATCGGCCGGATGGGGGTTTGGGAAAAATTTTTAAATGGAGGTAAAAATTTTGGGTGGAATTTTATCAGGGAGGGTTTGGGAAGGGAAAAAGATGGGCTGGGGAAAGTTGCGGGTGAGATTGAGGAAGGGTTTCTTTGTGGGGGGGGGAGGGAAAGGGCCCAGGGGGTGAAGGGAAGTGTGGAAGGGTGGTTGGGGGGGTTTTTGATGGATAACGGAATGGAGGGGGAAGGAGGGATGGATAGTTTTGGGGGCTGGGCGGGTTTTGGAAGGGAGGGAAATAGGCGGGGGAAGGGGGTTTTTAAAATTAGAGCGAATGGTGTGGAATAAAAAAAAAAAATGAAATGAATGGACGGGAAGGGGTAAAAAATTTAAAGGAGTAGAAGGGACAAAGGAAATGGTGGAATAGTAGGAGTTAGATAAGGAGAAGAGAAAGGCCGATCGGGGAAAGGGGGAAAATTTTTAATAAAAATGTAGGAATGATGTGTATATATATGTATGAAATATATAATTTATATGTATGTAGTCGAAATACATAAAACACAGTAAAATATAATATATTATATTTTTAATTTTTAATTAAAATATAAATTTTATATATATAATATAAATACCCCACATATATAATCCCACACATACATACAATATCCCCATCCCATTTTCCCAAAAGTACACACCCGTTACACCCCCCAAAACCCCACACACACACACACACCCCGCTACACGCCACAACACACACACACACACACACAAAACCACACACACCCCAACAAAACACACACACACACACCAAACACACACAAAACCACCCCACCCCACACACACATCCCCACTCAAAACTCAAAATCCACACTCACATCACACTCAAAACCAAATTCACACACACTAAAACTCACCACTCAAACACAACACCCCTCAAACCACAACACACACACACAAAACAAAACACACACACACACAAACACCCCAACACACACACCACTCTCTCTCTCTCTCTTTTCCCCTCTCTCTCTCTCCTCTCTCTCCTTTCTCTCTCTCTCTCTTCCTCTCTCTCCCCTTTTCTACTCTCCTTTTCTCACAAACACTAAAAACACACACAGCACAGGGAAACAAACAAAACCCCACACACACATATGTGAAAAGAAATTAATATATAAACCCCACACCCCAAAAACAACACACACACACCACAACACACACACCAAACCACACCACACACACCAAAAACAAAACACAATATATATATAAAATATTATATTTTAATATATTATATATATTTATTATATATATATATACACCACACACATACACTGATATAATAAAAAACAGGTAAAACGGACGACAGAAGAAAGGGGATGGAGGACATGAGAGAATAACCTTTTGGAGGAGGGGGGGGGTTGGGGGAAAGGGAGTTTAATTTCAGGTAAAAAGGCCCAAGAGTAAAAAAACACAGCAATAGTTGGGAAAAAGTAAAGGAGGGGGGGGGGGGGGGAGGGGGGTAAAGAAGGGGGAAGGGGGGGGGGGGGGGGGAGGGGGGGGGGGGGTGAAAAAAGAGGGGGGGGGGGGGCTCGGGGTTTGGAAAGGTGTGGGGGGTGAAGGATATGGGGGAAAGAATGGGAGGGGGGAAAGGCCCAAAGGGGAGAAGGAGGGGTTTGTGGATAGATGGGGGGGGAAGGGGGAGGGGCGGGGGAATGGGGGGGGTTTTAGAGCCCACGAGGGGGGGGGGGTAATATTGGGATGCAACGATTTTTGGTTTATCAAGTCATCGATGAAATGAAAAAAAGGGGGGGAATCAAAATTACTATTTTTTCCCCGTGGGGGGGGTTTCTTTTTTTTTTCTTTTTTCCTTGTTCTTTTATTTGAAAATTTCTTTTTCCAAAACAAGCCAGTGTAAAAATGTTTTTGGATAGACTCGTTTTAAATTGTGTTGCTCGGGGGAAAAGGATGTGTTCGTGGGGGTTGGGGGTGTTAGTGTGGCGTGTGTAGTGGTTTAGGGTGACATATGGTAATTTTGTTTTTATTATTACAAACTTTTTTTTTTTAATTCTGAAAAATGATTTCCCGTGGGGGATGCAAAAGCGCCTAGCTTCAGTAAATAGAAAACCATTTTTTAAACAAAAATAGTTTTTTGCCCCCCCCTTTAAAAAACCGAAAAGGACGAGGGGTTTTGGTTTGATGGGCGGGGCGTGAGGGGGCCAGCGGAGCCCCCTTTTTCCCCCAGGGCCCCGCGGACCTTTTTACGGTTTGCCACAAAAATTAAAGTTGGAAAGAGAAGGGCGCTAATAGATTTTGTTTGCCGCCCGGGAAACGCCGCCCGTGGATAGAAACTTCGGAGGTGATTGCTTGTTGCTTCCCGGGCCCGTTTTTGGGGTTTTCCCCCGGGGGGTCGCTGGGACGAGGGGAAAAAAAAAAAGGGAAAGGGAGAGAAAAAGAAAAAGGGGGGGGGAAAGGGGAAAAAAGGAAGGAAAAAGGGGAAAGGAAAGGAAAAGGGAGGGGGAAGGGGAAAAGAAAGGGGGGAAAAAAGAAAAAGGGGGAGCCCGGGGAAAGGGTTTATGGGGGGAAAAGGGAGAAAAAGAGGGGGAAAAAAGGAAAAGGGAAGGGGGGGGAGAAGGGAAAGGGAAAAGAGGGGGGAAAAGGGGAAAAAGGGAAAAGAGGGGGAAAAGGGGGAAAAAAAAAAAAAAGAGAGGGGGAAGGGGGGGGGGAAAGGGGGGAAAAAAGGGAAAGGGTTTAAGAGGGGGGGGGGGGGGGGGGGGCGGGGGGAAGAAGGGAAAGGAAAAAAAGGGGAGAAGGGAAAGGAAAGTTTGGGGGTTGAAAAAGGGGGGAAAAAGGGAAGGGGGAAAAAAAAGGGAAGAGAAAGAATGGAAGAAAAAAAAGGGGGGAGAAGGAAGGAGGGGGGGAAGGGAAGGGGAAAAAGGGGGGAGAAGCGAAAAGGAAAAAGAGGGGGAAAAAAAAGGGGAAAGGGAAGAGGGGGGGCCGAAAATTTGAAAGGGAAGAGGGGGAAAAAAGGGGAAAGGGGAAGAGAGGGGGGGAAGAGAGGGGGGGGAAGAGAGGGAAAAAGGGAAAAAGGGAAAAGGGGGGAGAGGGAAAGGGAAAGGGAAAAAAGAGAAAAAAAAGGGAAAGAAGGGAAGGGAGGGGAAAAAAGGAAAGGTGAATGGAGACGGAAGAGGGGGGTTTGAAGGAAAAAAAGGGGAGAGAAAAAAGAAAAAGGGAGGGGGAGAGGGAGAATAGAGAGAAAGGGGGAAAAGGGGGAAAAGAGAGAGAGGGGAGGGAGAGGGGAAAGGAGGGGGGGCCCCCGCAAAAAAAAATTTAAAAACAGAGGGGGAAAAGAATGGGGGGGACAGGAAAAACAGAGAAAGCACATTGGGTTGTTTGGGAAAACGATCGAGGAGTGCAAAACCCCCCTTTTCCCCACCCCTGCAGGAGGCCTTTGCGGGGAAATTCCCCAAAAGGCCGACAGGGAAAACCGCCCCCTTTGTCGACCTCCGGGCAAAAGTTCCCTTTGTCTCGCAGGCCCGTGATCTCGGGGTTTTTGGGCCCCTAAGGACAAACAGCAAAAAAGGGGGTAAACACACAACCCCACCACACACACACACACACCAAAACACACACACACACCCAAACACACACACAACACACCCCCCACACACCCCACCCCCACACAACCCAACAAAAATTCCTTTATGGCGTGTGTATATTTATACCGGTTTTGCAATATTTAAAATTTTCCCCCGAAAAAAAATATTGTTCCCTTTTAAATTTTTAAAAGGGGTTTTTAATTAAAAAACAAACTTTCTTTCCCGCCCAAAATTTGTTATTTTTATACTGTTTTTCCCAGCCATGTTCACATGTCCGCGTGAATTTTAACACTAGAAAAAAATTTTATTTTTAAGGCTTTTTATTTTCCCCAAGCCTGTTTCTTTCCAAATTTCCTTTTTGCCACGACGAGGGTCGCAGGGAGGTAAAGGGGGAAACGATGTTTTCCCGCCGTCCAAACGACCAAAAATTTTTCCTGTTTTTCCCCCCCAATAAAACCCGTCCAGTTCCGTGTAACTTTTGTTTTTTTTGGGGGTTTTTTGGGGGTTTTGTGGGGAGGTCGGCGGGTGGGGGCGGGGGGCCCCGTTCGTGGGGAAATTTAAATACAAAAAAAGGGGGGGAAAAAAAAAAAAAATATGGTTTTTGTTTTTTAAAAAGGGGAAATTTGGGAAAATTTGTCCCAAAGGCCCCGTTTTTTCCTTTATCGGTAAAAAGTTTTTTTTTTCTTTTTTTGGGGTTAATTTTTCCCAGTCTGTGACGGCGTTTTGGTTTTCCCTTTGGGGATTCAGCGCGGCATTTTTCCCTTATTTTTACCCCAATTTTTTAAAAGTTTTTTTTTTTTTTTTTATCCCAATCAAAAAAGGTCCCAGGCGGGTTGGAGTAAGGTAGCACACTGTTGAAAGGTAGGTAAATGCTAGCCTAAACCATTGGGTATTGCGGGAAGTTAAAAGTAATTTCCCTTAATGCAATTACTCTTTGGAAGACTGCAAGTTGGGAAAAAAAAAAAATTGGTTACAAAAAGTAGCAAAGGAATGGGGAAAAGGGGGATGGGGGGGGAAATTAGAAAAAAAGTAAGATAAAAACAAATTATTTCAAAAACTTCCTTTGATGGAAGGTTGCAAGGGGGGAATTGGCGAAAATTGCCTTCGTTTTTGGGCGTTCCCGTTTTGACCGAAAACTGATGGAAGAGTTTTGAAGGTCTTGGGCCCCGCCGGGGACACCGCCCCGGTTTTTTAATTGGTAGTGAGTTTGCCTTTCCCTTTCCCGGGACCCCTTTTGTTTCTCCTCGGGGTGTTCAGTGGGCGTGGCCAGGTTTGCAAAGGGGGTTTTTGTAAGGGGGTTAAAGGGAAATTTTGGTCGACAGGGGGAGGGGAAGAAAATCATTTGGGGCGGGCGGTTTGTCTCTTCCTTCTTTTTCTTTCTTTTTTTTTTTTCCTTTTTTTTTTGCCCGTTTCCTTTTTTTCCCTTTCTCCCCCCCCCCCCCCTTTCCCCTTCTGAATAATAAATTTATTTTATATTATTTTTATATATATATATATATATATTTTAATATAAAAATTTATATATATATCATATATATATATATATGCAGTTTTTTTCCCCCTTTTTTTTACTTTTAGAATTTTTCCCTCGTGTGTCTACCCTTTCCCATGGAAAGGGGGGGGACCTCAAGTTATCCAAAAACTTTTCTCGAGATTTTCCCCCGGGGTCCTTTCCTTTTCCCCCTTATTGCCTTTTCGCGGGGAAAACCATGGGAGTGGATAAAAAGAGGAGGAGAGGAAAAAAAAGGGGGAAAAAATTGAACGGCTTTGGGGAAAAGGTTAAATTTGTTTGTTTTGTTTCCTTTTGTTTCCCCCCTTTCGGTATGAGGGGAAGATGGGGAAAGGGCCCGGGGAAATGACTCGCATTTTATTGTTTGGTGCGAGCGCGGGAGGGCGTGAGAAATGTAAATTTAAAGGTTTTAGAAAGGAAAATGATAGAGAAGTTGAGATACAGCTTTAAGATGGAGGAAAATATTGAAGGTATAGAAAAAAAGATAAATACTGATAAAAAATTTTAGTCTTAGTGTATTTTAAGGGCCCCATAGATATAGATGTAATTTTAAAATCAAATGAAATAAAATTAATAAAAAAAGATAAAAATATAATATATCAAATATATATATTTTAAAATATATATATATATAAAATTATATATATATTATAATATATATATATATAAAATATAAAGATTTGGGGTTCCCATTCACATAAAGGGAGCTATGTAAAAGGGTTTTGGTTTTGTTTGGGCTTTGTGCAGTGCAAGAAAAAAAAAATTATGCGGGGCATTTTTTAGGTGAAAAAACCCTGTGTTCGGCCACTGGGGAAACATGCACAAAAAATAAATCAATGTAAAAAAATTTACAATCCCCCTATTCCCCACTTCAGTTTTTTAAACCCATGCCCAAGGGGAGTATACCCTTTTGTAGTGAGAAAGGCCGTGCGGGGGGGACAAGATAAGTAAAAGCAGCAGACCCAACCCTGCTGTAGGGGTTTATCAGGGGCATCCCGGCAAAAACACCCCCCCTTCCCACCAAGAAAAACCCCCCTTAAGCCGTAGGTGGGAGGTAACTGGGGCGTTTTCCTCTCAATAAAAAAACCATGACCCCAAAAACCAGAAGCAAGGGCCCCTCATTCCCCCGGTGGGGGAAAAAAACCCCCCCGGGTTTAGGCGGCGATCAGGGACTGTTCCAGGGGAATTGAGGGGGTTTAAGAATCCCCGGCCAAAAACCCAGGCCCCCCCCCCCCCACTTTTGATGAAAAATTTTTGCACATATAATTAAGGACAATGGGGAAACTAAATCCGATTTATTTTAGATTACTGAGGAACTTTTTTCATCAAAAGGGGGAATTTTGGTAGGACTCTGTAAAGGGTTGGGAAGGGACTAGGCGAAAAAAGAAGATACTAAATGAGGACATGTGCTTCTATTGGAGGGGGTTTAAAAAACCCCAGGGAAAGCAAGCAGGGGAAATTAGAGGTGGGGTTCTTAGTTCAAAAATTTTTAGAAAAAAGAATATTTTGGAATTTTTAAAAGTATAAGGGGAAAAGAGGGCTTCGGGAAAACAAAAAAACAAAAAAAGGTAAAAAATTAAAGTTTGTTCAAGTTATGCCCAACCTCCCGGGCCACAGTGTGAAGAAATAGAGAGTTTCCCTATGAAGATTTTTCATTTACCCCGCGAGAGAGTAAAAAAAACCCATTTCACAATAAAATGGGGGGGTTTTTTTAATTTTGGGCAAAAAAAAAAAAAAAAAAAGGTAAAAAAAAGGGTGGGGAAAAAAACCCCCAAATGGAATCAGGGAAAAGGGTTTTACTAGGGATGAGAGGGGACAAATCCCCTTAGTTGTTTTTTGCGGAGGTCGTTTAAATAAAAACCTGAAAAATTCTTCGAAAAAAAAATAGAGCGGAAAGGGACTTGGAAGTCCCCCCTTCTGACATAAAAAACGAAAATAAACTTCAAAATTTTTCAAATAGACGCGATATAGTAAAAAAAAAGTGGAAGTTTTTTAATAAAGAAAAAGGGTTGGCAGCGACCAAAAGAATGGCCAGGGGCCCCAAATTTAAAACACACCCCCCAGGGGGGGAAAAAAGGAAAGAAAAATATACGAAAACCACAGCGGGTTTTTGCTAACTTAAAGACCAGAGCGACAAAATTTAAAAACCCTTTAACATCCAAAAAAGAATTCATTTCCCTCAGCGACAAAGATCTCAACATTAAACAAATCAACAAAAAGTTAAATTTGGACATAAAAAAGGAATCTGCATGGAAGTGGGCCGGTAAAAGATCGTCAAGAAATCCCCAGAAAAGGTTTCCCTGGGGTAGAAATTTAAAAAAAGAGTTTATGAAAAAACCCTTTTAGGGTCATAAAAATATCTTTCAATGGGGGGACAAGATAGAATTAGCCGAACTAAAAAAAGACTAAAAAATAAAAAAAAAAAGGGGAAGATGTACGGAAATTCAATACTCAAAAAATAAATGAAACGTGTTTATAGGTCTAGATGAAAACAGTTAAAAGGAGGGGGCCGGTTTTTAGGGAGAAATCAATTTTAGGGAAAAAAGAAAACCAGATGGAGAAGTAAAAATAAAAAAATAAGAATGAAAAAACATAAGAATAGTGGAGGACCTTTACAGGGATCTATACAACTCAAATGAACAAACCATGGATAGAAGCGGGAATTTTTGGGGGGTAACTAGAGGGCCCTACCCAACATCACAACAGAAAAAAAAAAAAGAGGGGCCCCTTTAAAAGGGATGAAGAGAGGGAAAAACACCGGGGGGAAAATGGAATTGTATAGACCCAATAATAGATGCAGGAGAAATTTCAACAGTGGGAAAATAGCCAATCTTTTTTAAAAATGTTCCTTTTCAACGGGGGGAAAAAATTCCGAAAAGGGGGAAAAAGGGAACAATTTTTTTGATAAATAAAAAAGGGGACCAGAAAGGATCTAAAAAAAAAAATACCGACCAAAAGCCTTTCAGTTTTCTTACAAATTATTCACAAAAATCATCAAAAACTGAATTCTTTGACCCCTCGGATTTTTTAACCCGCCTAGAGAAAAAAGCCCAAACTTTTTGGGAGGGTTTCTCCAAAAAACTGCCCCAATTTTCCCCACGCCAAACCCCAAAAAAAAGGAAAAAAAAAAACGAAAATAGAAACCCCCTGTGTATGGGATTCATTTGGGTTTCGAAAAAGGGATTCGACTCTGTGAGGCCACCCGAGTTTCTAAAAAGCTATCCCCAAAAAAAGGGGGGTAGAGGAGGTATTTTTGTAAAAAACTGGAAAAAATTTTTATACAAAGTTGGGGACAGCAACCATAAGGGTCCCCCTCCGAAAACCCACAAAAATTTCCAATTAAAAAAGGGGGTTAGACAGGGCGAAACCATCTCACCAAAAAGTTTACAGCTTGTCTTTAGGAAATATTTAAAAAAACTAGAGGGTTTGGAAGGAAAAAGGGGATCAAGAAGGGGGACGAAATCTAAAAAAACCCCCGAATTTTCAGTGATATTTTCTTAAAGTTTAAATCTTCAAAAAATGCAGCAACAATTAAAAGTTAAATAGAGAAAATTGAAAAAACGGACTTTGGAAAGAACAAGAAAAAAAACCAAGATTTATTCAAAAAGTAGAGTTCCCCGTTCGAACAGATACAAGTAAGGCGAAAAATTTCCAGAGGGGAGTGGAAAGTAAAATATACCAGGACAAATCTTTTAAAACCAAAAACATCTAGCGAAGGGAAATTAAGCGACGCATCAGTCTAGGCTTTGGGGCCCTTTGGCCCCCGAAAACCCGTAGGCCCTAAATAAAGGTTCCTTTTCCATTTTGTTTTAAAAAAAAAAGGGCTTAACCCCAAAGTGTCCTACCAGTTAAAACCTATGGATCAGAAAATGGGCTACAAACCCAAAATTTCGGGGGAGGAAAAAAATAAGTGCCAAAAGAGGGATGGAAAGACTGGGTGCTGGGAAAATTTGTTAAAAGATAGGAGGGGGGGCGACGTGGATAGGGGGAAAAGAAAAAATAGAAGATATATTTCGAGCATCAAAAAGGGAAAAAATGTCAATGGGGTGGGTTTTTTAAAATACACCGGGACAGGATAACAGAAGGGGAAAAAAAATGGAAAAGGACGGGGCCCATAGATAATAAAAGAGACCAAAAGGGGCCCGACCAAGACAAGATTGGGGCACGGGAAAAAACGAAAATTGGGGGGCCCAGAATTGGGGGAAAAAAAAAAAACACAAAACAGCCCAAAATTTGGAAAAAAATTGGGAGAGGGCCCAGCCCCCCCCCCGTGGAAAGGGCCCAGGCTGATGATGATTTAGGTTGGGTGATGATGATATATGATAATATATGGGGTGTGTGTGTGTGTGGGTTTTGTGTTTGTGTGCCCCGCGCGCGCACACCACACACACAAAAAACAATACAAAATACATACATACAAAAAAAAACAATTTCATATATATCACGGTTTGGGCCCAAGTATTTTTTTTCCCTTGGTTTTCATAATTTAATTTTTATGGGTTTTTTACAAACGAAGGCTGTATTTATAGTTATTTTTGTTAATTATTTCGTGGGGCATGTAAAAAATTAAAATAAAGGGGAAAGGGGTTGGGTGTGTTTGTTTTTAGTATTCTCTTTTAAAAGGGAAAGGGGGGTATGGAACCTTTGTAATTTTCCCCCTATTGGTTTTGGGTATAGGTAGGAAAATAAATGTAGATATATTTATACAAACATATAAAATGGGTTGATGGAAAAATAGCTAATAGATACAGATATAGGAGATGATAAAAAATATGGGAAAAAAAAGATGTGTAAGGATATAAATATATTGGATTTTATATGTGTGAGGGGGTGTGTGTGGTGTGTGTGTGTGTTTGTGTGTGTGTGTGTTGGGGGTGGGTGTGTTGTGTTTTTGGGGTGTGTGTGTGTGTGTGTGTGGTGTTGTGTTGTGTTTTTGGGGGCTTACTTTTGTATGTTTTTTTTGGTGTATATAAAATTTTAAAGTTTTTTATTTTATATGAAAAAGTTTTATACTTTGTGACAATAACCAACAGGGTAAAGGGAAAAAAAAAACTAAAAGAGCCAGGGGACGAGAGCTAAAACGAAATGGACATTTTTAAAAATTCAGAGTAAAATTCCCCGCACCCTCCACCCAGTAATCCTACTAAAAACCGTTTTTTTTAAAATTTCCTCCCTCCCCCCTTTTTTACCCTTGCTGCGCGCAAGCCTCATCATATCCTCCTTTTGGCTTCTTTTGTTATATATGTATATTTTTTCAACTCCTCCGGCCAGACTTGCCCGCGCGTCGCCATCCTCTTTTTCGGGCCTCGGAGCAAGCTAGTGTCCACGCCGTCAAAGTGGGAGGGAAAATGGAAGGTTGACTCCCCCCCGGGGGCTGAGGCCTGGGGGAGGGAGGAAGGAAGGGAGGGAGGGAAAGAAGGAAGGAGGGAGGGAGAGGGAGGCTTTGCCCTGCGCACGTTCAATTGCACATGCACGGAAGAATATGTATGCGTATGCACAGATGCACATATACACATATGCATAGAGGGCTCGAGAGAGAGAGGGAGGGAGGGAGGGAGAGTGAGTGTGAGAGTTTGAGTAAGAGAGTAAGAATGAGTATTAGTGTGAGTGTGAGAGAGGGAGAGGGAGAGTGACAAGTTGAGGAAACGGGAAGGGAAAAGGGAAAAGGGGAGGGAATGGGAATGGGAGAAGTAGAACGAGAGGGAAAGAAGAAGAATTTGCGATACACCACCCAAGCCTTATACAAACCACGCGCATGCCCCCCCCCCCCCCTTTTCCCAGTTCAACCCCCACGTGGATAGTATATGTTGTGGCTGGAGGCCGCCCGGAGCGAAAGACTAGCCCGGCGTGTACTAGAAGGTGCCTTGTGATTTAGTGAAAACATCGATCCTAGGGAGCGTTGGAGGACTCGGCGGGCCTCTGCGCCTCTCACCCCACTCCTCCCTCACCCACCATAGAGCCACGATGCTTTGGGCTCTTTAGCGCCAGCTCCTCTTTGCGCTATCTCCTCCTGCCCGCCCTCCTTCCCTCCGGGGCCCCCTCCTTGTCACCCTCCCTTCCGTCCTCCTCTTCCTCTTTCGCTCCCTTCCTTTTCTTCTTCTTTCATACCTTCCCTGCCTATGTCTCCCTTCTTTCCTCCCACTCCTTTCCTCTGTCTCTCCCTCCTCCCTTACCTCCTTCTCTCGACCCCTTCCTGCATCTGTCTCCTTTCCTCCTTCCCTCTTTCCCTACTTCCCTCTCTTCCTGTATTTGTCTCTCCCTTACTCCCTCCCTCTGTCTCTCCCTCCTTCTTTACCTCAACCCCTCCCCTCCCTCCCTTAACCCCATGTAACGGTTCTGAGAATGAATCTGGCAGGTACTGGCGCGAGCACTCTGGAATACTGCTGCCTTTGTTTACTTCTGCGATTCGCATGATGCTCTTGACTGTGATGGGCTGATGAGGGTAAGGGAAGGGAGGGAGAGTGGGAGGGAAGGACGGTGGAGAAGGGAAGGGAGGGACGGGTAGAAGAGATATAGAGATCTGTTGACTAGGTTGATTATGACTAGGAGGTAGGGGTTTGGGGGCATCCTACCCATCGTTGTGTTCTGAGTGAGGGGAAAATCGAGAAGGAAAGATGAACGGAAGAAAGAGAATAGAGGGAGGAATAGAATGAGTGAAGAGAGCTAGGAATGAACAAGGGGAGAACGGAGAGAGAGACAGACACATTGTCAGTCATGAGGCCTTGGGAGACACAGGAGAAACAGGCAGGCGGCAAGACAATCAGACAGACATTTAAAGACAGGCGGACAGTCAGTCAGTCATTAAAACAGGCAGTCTAACAGACAATTAGTAAGGCAGACAGACAGACTATTGACAGGCAGGAAAGACGGGGAAATGGCATTAGAACCGCAGCAATATTTCCGGTTTCCGCAACGAGGCTTTAATATCGAGATTGTTTGCATAGTTGCCAAAGCGATTTTTCCGGCCCAAGTGATACGCTTGATGCCCCATGATTTTTTGACGTTTTTTTTTGAGATTGCATTTCCAGCATTAGAATTTGCTGGGTGAAAATGACCCGGCGAGAGTGGGCGTAGGATCCGGGAGCGGGTTTTTGCGTGTGTGCGCGAGCGTGTGTGTGGGGTGGTGTTGCGAGCTTGACCTGCCGCCACCTCTGTCGTGTGTCTTCCCTGAACTAATGATGTCTCTTGTGCGTTGCAGAGCGGCCGCGGGCTGAGTCGCCTGAGTTCGTCGTGCCCATCGCTCAACGTGGACGGCGAGGAGGGCGACGACGACGACTCGCCCACATGTAAGTCTCCCGCCGGGCCGAGCCCCGCCCTTGCAGGCACCAGCAGCAGCAGCAGCAGCGTCGTGGTGTGCCCCCACGGCCACGCCCACGGCCACGCGTGCCAGGGCAGACGGGGCTCGGGGCGCCTCTCGTCGCGCTCCGACGACGGCGAGACCACCAGCCCCAACACGCCCAACACGCCCATCACCTCCAGCTCCCTGGACGAACACCACCTCTGTCCCGACACGCCAAAAATCCGCGTCAATGACTCCACGCCCACAGGTACCCCGCCCTCGGGGCCGTCGCCCGACCGCTCATCCGCCCGCCTGCGCCTGTGCCCTCTTCGTCATGCACTCCCACCCCCACCCGTTGCACGAATTGCATGCTCGCGGCTGCAACAGCGTCTGACCTCCCGCCACGAGATCCCCTGAGCCTGCCGCGTCGGAAGGCGCAAGTGCCAGGCGCTAAGGGCTGTCTGCTATTCATGGCATCGCCGGCCGCCATTAGGCATGCTAGGGCTGGCCGGCCACAAAGGTTTGGGAGGGACGACCATTCGCCTCAGCGGTAACGAGGTCTGACGCTGGGCTGTGCAAACCCTATCATGCTGTATTTATATTACGTAGGCATTTGATGTATGCATTCTTCGTTTTTAGTGCATCACAACGTGATTTAGTGTTGTACGCATGTATGTGTAATACTTTTTTTTTAGTTGCGCGAAGTGCATTCCCCAGCCCCTAGAGAGCAAAACGTATAACTTATTTCAATTTGCCTTCATCATATAAAGGTTTAAATGATAGGAAAGTTTTTTATTCACTCATATCCACTTTATCAGAAGAATGCAACAAAAATGAATGAATGAAAAACTTTTCGGAAACTTTGTTGAGCTTGCAGTCTGCAATATTACAGTATCCTTATAAATGTAGCTGCAGTCGCTAGAATTGCACATGAGTAAAATCTAGCAAATGCTCTGCCAGCTGCAATGTGTGTTAATAATCCCGCTTATATTGGACATTGAAATTGCAAGTCAATTCGCACGATTGTTCAAAATTATTTCTCAGAGTGATTGTGCAATTGCAAAACCCCAAGACCGATATAAAATGCCAAGGCTTGATGAAGCAATTGAAAAAGATTTTCGCTAATTGTTCTGAACGCTAATTCGTGTTGATTTGCTTTAATTTAAGATTGATTAGGTCAAGCGCCAGGGCTTTGATGGACGCGCTTAAAGTCCTCTTTTTTGCTCCATCCGTGTGCTAGATTTTTTTTCATATTGAAGGTTTATTGTATTTTTTTTCCTGATTTTTTTTTCGTAGATAGTTTGTTTTTCTTTCTTTTGTGTGCGTATTTCCATTTTATCACTTTTATATATGCCCAGTTTGAGTGCGACAGAAATGCATGCAAATATCTTATATGAAGCGCAGTGGCCTGTTTTAATTTCGTGTTCTGTGGCATGTTGATGTATTTACTTTTTTTTTCCAAGCCGTGAGTGTTTTGTAAAGAAGTTGTGAAAAGAGAGAAAAGAAAAACAACAATATTGGTTAATTAGCTTTTCATTCAAGAAGACTGGCACGGACCACTTTCGGCCCAGCCACGGTAATATATATATATATATATATATATATATATATATATATATATATATATATATGTGTGTGTGTGTGTGTGTGTGTGTGTGTGTGTGTGTGTGTGTGTGTGTGTGTGTGTGTGCGCACATATAAATAAAAGAAGGGAGTCAAAAGAGCGAGTGCTTGTCTTAAAGTAACCGAGGAAGAAGTAGAGGGAATTTTATTTCATAACTTTCGGCCAAGGCTTGGGACTGAATTATTCATAGAGGTGAAAAAAGGCCAAGCGGTCTCTTCTCGAGGTGTGGACGAGTCTTTGGGCCATGTGATATTGTTTTATATATATATATATATATATATATATATATATATATATATATATATATATATATATATATATATATTTATTTATTTATTAGTTTGTGTGTGTGTGTGTGTGTGTGTGCACGCGTGCGCGTGTGCGTGTGCGTGTGTGTGTGTGTGTGTGTGTGTGCGTGCGTGCGTGCGGGTGCGTGTGTGGTGTGTGGGGTGTGTGTGTGGTGTGCGTGCGTGTGTGTGTGTGTGTGTGCGTGCGTGCGTGCGTGCGTGCGTGCCTGCGGACGTGCGTATGTATGTGTGTGTGTGTGTGTGTGCGTGCGGACGTGCGTATGTATGTGTGTTTGTATATATATATATATATGTATGTATGTGTGTATATATATATAAATTATATATATATATATATAAATATATATATAAAGTATAATTATATAAAAAAATATATATATATAAGAATATATATATATATATATATAATATATATATATATTATATATAAAATATATATATCATATATATATATTATTATATATAAATGATTATATA
>NC_051393.1:13906583-13954083 GCF_015228065.2 Penaeus monodon
CTTGTGCGCATGTGTGTGCGTGTGCGTGTGCGCGTGTGTGTGTGCGTGTGCGCATATGCGTAGGTGCGTTTGCGTATGTGCGTTTTGTATGTGCGTTTGCGTATGTGCGTGTGCATATGTGTGTGCGTGCGCGCGTGCGTGTGCGTATGTGTGTGCGTGCACGTGTGTACGTGTGTGTACGCCTGTGTGTGCGCCGCAAGCCTGTGGCCTTCCCATGCCTGGTGCTCGGGCAGCTTTCCTCCTTCGCGCAAGCACAGGTGCTTCGCCTGAAGAACCGCCCGACTCACAATTGAATTCCGAAACCTGATTAGAAGTCTCCGGCCACCTCGTGTCGGGGATTCCTTATCCCTCCTTCAATTTCCACTTGCAAGCTGTTTCTCCAGACAACCGGCAACTGATTCCCGCGTGACTGGAAACTGAATTGCACCGCCGTTGCAGCTACAGACGACAATCTACACAACATAGATGTTCATTCAAGCTAACTGTACATACATTTTCTTCTATTCATTCTTGCATTCGACCTTCATCGCGAGGAAACGTTACCAAAAATAAACAGCACCCACAAACATTTTGCTGAACCAGAATTCGACCTTCCATTCTGCACACAAAGAGAATACCACTCGGCCGCTGACCAGAAAATAGCATTATGTTTCCCAAATCTGATCCAGACTCTCCCAAAATCAGGTGAAACAAAATCACTTTCGGCATAACAATGTGTTACACTTTTCATTAAAATGGAGACTCGTGTTTATATTTAATTTTGTTCACTTCCTCTATTCCAAAAAGTAAATAAACATACCTAGCTGAGGTTTTCAAGTCAATAATATTTGTACTAAAGTTAATTGCAAATTTCCAACAACTACAGAAATTCTATAATGCGATTTTGGTTGTGTTTCAATATGACCATCAAAAAAGAAAACAATATACAATATTACTAGAACTCTACATTAATTGCATTAAGTGCTTTTTTAAAATAATATCACTATTTCCTCTGCTCATGAATGGAAAATGACACAGCCAATACTAATCAGCTTTTGTGTACCGCTGTTCCTTAAATAAAATCCCCAAGGACTAAGAAGTAAACCGAATTCGCTATCCCATTTCATGTTAATTATTTGCAATCGTCAGTTTCGCATACATGCAGTCACAATGTTGCTCTTTCCGTTTTCGAAATGTTGTACCGCATTTGGCATGAAAACTTGATATCCACTGTGCTTCGCTTCCCTTGCCGAATAGTGTTGCTCACTCTTTGTTTCATATTGCTCTCCACCCTTCACCCTCCCTCCTCCCTACTCCCTCTTTCTTTCTCTCATCTCTCCTTCTCCTTCTTCTTCCTCCTCCCTTCTCTCCTCTCCTCTACTCTCCCTCTCTTTCTTCCTTCTCCTTCATCCCTTTTCTTCTCTTCTCTTCGCCAATTCCTCCTTCCATGTCTCACCCCCTCTCCTTCTTCTCCTTCTCCTCCTTGCTCTTTTCTCTCATCCCCTCTCCTTCCGTTCCTTCCTCCTTTCCTTCTCCTTCTCACCTTCTCCCCTCTTCTCTCCTTCTTCTCCTCTCCTCTTCCTCTCTCAGTGCATTTGCTGCGTTCCTTCGATATCAACTCGTGTTACCTATGGCTCTCCATCTCTCCATCCGATTAATACACCGCCTGGAAGATTGATGATGATGATGATGATGATGATGATGATGATGATGATGATGATGATGATGATGATGATGATGATGATGATGATGATGATGATGATGATGATGATGATGATGATGATATGATGATGATTATAAGATATGATGATTAATGATGATACAATGATAGTGAATAGATGACGATGATGATAAAAGAAATAACAAGAACAACAACAATGTAAATAATAATAGCAACAGCCCCGAGGAACCAGAACCGGCAGTCTCTACTTCCGGCCGCGCGATTTGGGATGCTGGGAAGGTCACTCCCTCCGCTCTCGCAACCCCGCCTTCCCCTTTTTAATCTTCCCGAGGGCGATATTTACTCAATCTCGCAGTGTTGTTTGATAGCGCGGGGGCCACCTCGCGGCCGATCTCGGAGACATTATCGCCAATTAATCTCCGGAAGGTCGATCGGGAAACTACATGACCTGGCGCCTAATTGGAGGGCCGGCCGCGGCGCATGCGCCCTGCTTCCTGTGGGGGCTGGCGAGGAGGGGTTTTACTCTTTTTTTTTTGCTTTTGCTTTTTCATAAATTCTTCTCTCCATTCTTCCCTCCTTCCATCCATGCTCTCTCCCTCCCTTCCTTCTCTCTCTCTCTCTCTCTCTCTCTCTCTCTCTCTCTCTCTCTCTCTCTCTCTCTCTCTCTCTCTCTCTCTCACTCACTCACTCACTCTCTCTCTCTCTCTCTCTCTCTCTCTCTCTCTCTCTCTCTCTCTCTCTCTCTCTTTTTCCAAAATTTGTCACTGTCTACCCGTAGGTCCTTTTCATTTCTATTCCTTTTCTTCCTCCATTTTAAACTCGTATTTCTATTCTTTTCTCTTTCTCTTTCATTCGTTACAAGGTAATATCGTCCCAGGGTTTTCCCGGCGACGCTAATGAGGTTCCAATATTTGTCACCGCCACTTGGGGAGAGGAAGAGAGGAGGAAGACATAAGGACGAAAAGGAAGACGTAATGAGGAAGGAGGAGTAGGAACAGAAAAAGGAGGAGGAGGAGGAGGAGGAGGAGGAGGAGGAGGAGGAGGAGGAGGAGGAAGAGGAAGAGGACAAGGACGAGGAGGAGGAAGGAGAGAGAGAGAGAGAGAGAGAGAGAGAGAGAGAGAGAGAGAGAGAGAGAGAGAGAGAGAGAGAGAGAGAGAGAGAGAGAGAGAGAGAGAGAGAGAGAGAGAGAGAGAGGGGGGGGGTAAGCCCCCCCCCCTTCCCCAAACAGCCAACTACAGGTAAGTTTCCCGCCACAAGACCAATAGACACAAACATATACCAGGTTTTGTCTTGGAGGAAAATAGTTTCCAACTTTCAAGCCATTTTTTCTCTTTCTTTCCCTCCATTCACCCCTCTTTTTTCGTCTCGAGAGAGAAGAACGCCATTCTGATACAAACTGCCCAAACTTTGTGTAATCAGTAAGGTGGGGGGAAGGGGGGGTGCGCCGAACAGGCAAAGACGCGACGTAGAAGCTGTTAAGACACCGAGGACGTTAACAGGATTCGGCAAAATGCGCGACATGTTGATAACTGCAACAAGGAGGCGGGAGACATGTAGGAAAAGTTTCGAGGGAGTTTTGTGTTCGTCCGTACATTAAGTCGCGAAGTTCTACAAGTATCGCCATCACAACTACGACACCTATCAATAACGATGCAATAAAAACGCCCATTTTTATCAGTCTATATTAATGACAGTGATAATCTATCCACCTTAACAACCCAAAACATCACCAACAAATATTCCAACATCACATCCATTAAGTACACGCGGAATCACAACCAATTCCACCACCAGCAGCTCCTTGCCACCACTTCCAACACCAGTATCTCTCTGCCACCACAAGCAGCTGGACACCACCGGCCTGTCGAAGGAGAAGAACACAGCCGGCCATATACGATAACTAAGCAAACATTTGTTGTCGCTACTTGAGACTGGATGTAAAAGCATCCCCGTGTCCAGCACAACAGCCGTCTCTATTACACAGGCCTCTACTCTCATTTTTTTCTGCTTCACCCTCTTCCTTCTCCTTCTTCTCCTCTTCTTCACATTTTTGTTGTCGCTGTTACTGCCATTAATTATATCACTTATACACCTTTTATTGGTCCCATTGCATACACTTTCTCTTGTTCCCTTCTCTGTCTTTCCTCTTGTACTTTATCTTTTCTCTTTACTCCTTCTTCCCTTTCTTCTAAACTTTATCTATCATATTCATAATTATTTCCGATTATTTTTTCTCCCATTTCAATGAGGTTATTACCTCTCATTTCACCTCTTCTTTTCCCTTTCTTCTTCAATACTTCTTTAAGCATCTCCTGTCTTCCCTTTTTTTCTTCCAAAACATTTCCCTCTTACCCTAACGAATCCCTTCCCTCGTTTCCCCTCCCCTCCCCTCCTCTTTTCTCCCCGACCCACTTCTCTCCTCTCCTCTCTTCCCCTCCCATCCATCCCTTCCCCTCACCTCCTCTCCCCACATCTCTTCCCCTCCCCGACGTCGATGCCATCCCAACGGTCGCGCATATCCAGCTACGCGGCAGCGGGAACACATGAAGCCCCCCCCCCCTCTCTCTCTCTCTCTCTCTCTCTCTCTCTCTCTCTCTCTCTCTCTCTCTCTCTCTCTCTCTCTCTCTCTCTCTCTCTCTCTCTCTCCTTCACGTCGCCGAACCAGCACTGATGGGTCAAACCAGATCCATATGGAATGGTTACTGGCGAGGGGAGTGGTTGGGAGGGAGGAGAAAGAGGAGGGGAAGGGAGGAAGAGGAAGGATGCAGTAGGAGGAAGAAAGGGGAGGGACGAGGAAGGAGGAGGGAGACTGGGAAGGAGGAGGGCAGAGGGGAAGAAAGGAGGGGAGATGGGAAGAACAGAGAAAGGGAAGAGGAAGAGGGAAGAAGAAGAGAAGAGGAAGAGGAAAGAATATGGAAGGAGAAGGAAAGAGGTGTGGAAGACGAGATAAAGAAACGAGATGAAGGGATAAAGTATAAGGGGTAGAGAGGGATGAAAAGCGAGAGATAAAAATCGGAAAAAGAAAGAGGTGAGAGAGCGAGAGCGAGAGAGAGAGGGGGCGGAGGGAGGAAGAGAGAGAGAGAGAGAGAGAGAGAGAGAGAGAGAGAGAGAGAGAGAGAGAGAGAGAGAGAGAGAGAGAGAGAGAGAGAGAGAAAGAGGAGGGGGGGTCAATAACAATAATAATAATGGTTTTCAAAAACAATAACGCTTTACCGGAAAGTGAAACACTTCGGTCTGAAGAATGGACCGTAAAGCCCCCGGATCGCCTGCACTGAAAGTTAAAACGCACCGCTGTCATCCGGACTGCAATAAGTTTTCCGCTGCCCCATCCTCTGCTACACAGTTCATGTCGCAAAGTGAATAACAATTTTCACGCCATAAATATCTTTAAATACAAATGAACAAATAAAGTAATAAATACTCCATCCTAACGTATTTAACCCACTGCTACTGGCCAATATCTTCCCCAAAATCTTGAGAAGCCTTTTCTACTAACGCCTCCACTCTTCCCCTTCCACCTGCCTCGTCTCCCGTGCCTCCACTTCTCCATTAATTCCACTCTATCCCTTCCACAGCTTCCACTCTACTGCCACCTGTCTCTTCCCGCGTGCATCGGTGTCCATCCTTATCCACCAATCTCCTCCCTCCGCCACTCTCTTTCCAATCCCAAATTCCTCTTGCTGTCTTCATTCTACCCCATTTTTCTGTTTGCTAGTCTCCACTCCCTGCTTCCCCCTTCATCCATCTGTTTCCACAGCCCTTCCTCCACGTGTCTCCCTCCCTCTCCACCACTCTCTCCACCCCTCTAATACTTTCCATCCCACCTTCACTCCTCTCCCCCACCCCCTCCTCGCCTCCATCCTCGGCGCCAGCGTTTCCTCCGACTCCCCGAAGCATCCATCAAAATTAGGCGACACTGAGGCCTTTCATTACAATTTTCTCTCTTATTATCATTATTATTTTTAAAATTTTCCAATGTGGCACTCTGCATCAGCTTTACAGGACGTTGTTCCTGTGTCGCGTCAGAGTTCCTGAGTCCCGGATGACTGCTGCAAACAGGAAAAAAACGTCTCGAGGGATGGCAGTGAAAAAAAAAAAAAAAAAAAAAAAAAAAAAAAAAAAAAAAAAAAAAAATATATATATATATATATATATATATATATATATATATATATATATATATATATATATATATATATATATATATATATATATATAGACACATACATATACACACACTGTATGTTGCATATATACAACGTGCACACGCCGTGTGTGTGTGTGTGTGTGTGTGTGTGTGTGTGTGTGTGTGTGTGTGTGTGTGTGTGTGTGTGTGTGTGTGTGTGTGTGTGTGTGTGTGTGTGTGTGTGTTTGTGTGCGTGCGTGTGCGTGTGCGTGTGCGTGCGTGTGCGCATTTGCCTTTCCCAAATCCATAAATGTACATACATAAGACAAAACCCCACCTCCGACCCCGCCATGCTCTCAAGGAAACACTTGGCATCCCCCTCCCTCCCCCGTACTCTACCTCCCTCCTAACCACTCCCCCCCTCTCCAACGCGGAAGTTCAGTGCAATAATCGATATTTCTTCAAAAGAATGGAAAAAAGCGAAACTCTCTATACTATCAGTCACATTTTTCAATTCTTTTAACCTGCACATGGTCTAAAGCACTCATTAAACATAAATAACACACAAAAACATGCCTATTTCAGCAGCCCAAACCAACCACAATGCCTTGATTCTACTCGTTATTAGCTGTCATTATCAAACGTTTCGCCCTCTTAAATTACGGATAATGAATATGCTGTCGAACATCCATTCCGATTTAGCAAAAAGCGCAATTAACGGGCGCGATGCCTTCGGGGACATTAGGTGATCAATCACCCGTCGAGACAAACGTTTGCAAATCTAAACGTTCCGGATAAAGAATCACACTCGTACACAACACACACACTTTTATAACACGAGCGGTGACTTGTTTTTCTTCAATTTTATCTTTTCTTTTGCAATAAGCCCCTCAACCGGTTACCATGACAACGAGCAGCTGCGATATAATAACAAGTAGAAACGACAGAGGAAAAACACAGACACAATACCCTTAGAAACCGATGCATGCCCAATCACTCTCTTTAACGCTCGTGTATATGCATAACATGTATCCAGTCAGTGTATAGTTAAATGAGTTAATAGTTATCAGTTTGTCTGTATATTGCATTCATCTATTTTTCTCATATTTTATTATTTACACATTATTTCTATTATATTTTTCATGTTATTTTATTATTCATACCCTATTACCTTATGTTTCATTCCCTCATAAATTCCTCTTTTATTCATCCATAATTTCAGTGTCCAATTATCATTACCAAAGTATAAAGTGACACGCGTGTACAAAGCGCCAATATATATTGATATAATTGGTACTTGCAAGTCTACTGAAACAAGTGAATTTCGCACAGCAGGCGACTGACTGACTGCCAGCCAGACACACACGTACAAATCGCTGCTAGATTGCATCCAGACAGACACGTTCCAGACACACATTGCCACTGATTTCAGACAATACACGTTCTAGCCCCTCCACAAGAGAGCTGCCGTCAGATCCTTCATCGCGCACGCATAGACACAGACACAGACACGCACACACACACGGGCACATATTCGATTCTCACTTTCTCCAGACTACCTTACAAAGGAAACTAGAAAAGTATATTATATATATATCCAAATCTACATTCCAAACGTTAAAAAAACAGCAACAAAAAGAGCAAGAGAGAGAAAAAAGAAGACTCTACGAAAGATAAACAGAACGAAAAGAAGATTGCCAAGCATCTCCCTTACCTTCTGTGTCTTGCTCGTTTCTTCTCCTCATCCGAAAGGCCGGACCAGGAGCGGCGGCGGTGGCAGTCGGTGGTTCCCCCGCGGCTCTTCCGGGCGTCCAGAAATTCCTCGGAACCTGTAGGGGGGAAGGGAGACCGGCACGCGTCAGATAAGGTCCTGCTGAAGGTGAAGGATGGGAAATGTGCATCTACACTGTACGTTGCAAATACACGGCGTGTATATTTATGCAAAGAGATGCAAGAGGGGTGACGTGAGACTAGGGGTCCCGCCTTCCCGACGTTTCAGATGGAAAACCTGTGCGTCGATATGTTTCTTTATTTGATTATTTTCGTCCTTTCAATTTGCTAGTTCACTAGCTTAGATGAGTAAGAAAGTGAAACAGATAGATGGAGGAAGACCATAAAGAGAAAAGAGACGACCCCACCCCCTTCCCCCCCCCCCTCTCCCTCCCTAACTCATCCCGTCCTATCCATTGCTGTATCGTTAACACGTGTGTTTTGTTATTCAATGGACGACTTGCACAGTCACGGCTGGCGAGGCGGATCAGAGCATCAGGCACGGTCGGGTGGGACAAATACAATCGAACAACCACAGTTATTCAATTAATAACTATTACGCAAAAAAGTTTTAATGATTGTGATGTTGAATAACGAGATTAACATGCAGATATGTATATCGTACACATTTTGTGTGTAGGGAGGCAGGGGGAGGGGAGAGAACGGGATGGTTGAGCGGGATAAAGAAAGGAGAGAGAGATGGAATGAATGAATGAATGATGGGAAGGAAGGAAAGGAGGCAATGGGGAGAAAAAGGAGGGAGTAGGAGTGAATCAAACAGGGAATCAAACACAGGGGCTTTTCACAAAGTTCTTGACACACGCAATCCTACATGATTATAAATGCAAGGACCAAACGAACCCCAAAATAAGAACCTAAAAATCCCTCCCCCTCCCAATGAAAGAATCTAAATGACCCCCAAACAAAAAAAAACAAAAAAAAGTAAAATAAACGACCCCAAAATAAAATCCGAAATGAACCCCGCCCCCAAAAAGGACCTACATACCCCCCAAAATAGAAGCTAGATGACCTTCAGAAAAGTCCTTGTCCTCTGAATACCACTGTATAAAACATAAGAGACACCGTATAACCTCTCGGGATTCTTCAACTAATCTGTATCAAATCATCGTTTTTATCACATTTCTTTCACTATTACTATCATTATCACTACCACCATTACCATTACTATCATCATCACTATCATTGGCAATATTATTTATCTTTATCATTATTACTATCATCGTCATCATCAAAATTATCATCGCCATCATTATCAATACAGACATCAAACCGCATTGAATCCTAATAGCGTGTCAGTGGGAGACGAGGCGGGGGAGGATAGGGGAAGAGGGAAGGGGTGGGGGGATGGGTTGCGAAATAAACGAGTGATAAGGGAAAAGGATGGAGGGAGGAGGGTAGGGAGGAAGAACGGAGAGAAGGAGGGTGGAAGAGAACATATGGTTCAAGGAAGGGGGGAGGGGAAAGAACGCACAGAAGAGCCGCTATTCAAATTCATCTACACGATTTTTATCCCTTTTCCACTAGGTTACCCACAAAAAAGTTATCCGTTTATCCAAAAACACCCCTACCCAAACATTCCATAAAACAGACAACCAACTTTCCCCAAAGGCTAGCCAAGCATATCCACACTAGATAATCCGCACAAAGGCAGATCGCAAAGAAAGAGGACCAGGCTCACACGCATGAACAAACACCCTTTTCAGCCCTGGAATTTCTGTCCGCTTTATCATAAGAAATACTACAAGAAATGTCCAGATAAGAACACGACGGTAAGACATAACTCAAAACCAAACGAGAGAGAGAGAAAAAAAAAGGGGGGAGAAAAATGAAAAAAAAGGAAAAAAAAAGAAAAAAAGATGGACGTTTTGGCACTAAAAATGCTAATCTTTTGCCAAAAAAATGAAAAAAAAATAGAAAAAAGGAACCGTGCACAAGTCGCTATATTTTTGCAAACTTTTTTATCCGCTTTCTACCTGCATATTAAACAACAAAAATAGATCAAGCATATCGGGGGTTGAACACGGTCTTCCACATATCTATTGAAATCCTATACTTTATCCGCTAAACCGATTCTTGCAAAAATCTTTCCACGAAGACTTATAATGCCGTTTTCTTTCTTAATCTTGAAACTTGACGGCTAAAAAAAAATCAGAGTAACGATATCATATTGGTGGTTTCCCAGAATCTGGGGGGCCGCAAAAGCAGATCTGGAGTAAGCTTTGGTAGATTTTGGGTCCGCTAAGATAGAATTACGGGCTACTAAGGTTGATTTTTTTGCTTAAAGTACAAGATTCCAACAGACTCCTGCAAAAAAAGTACAGTTACGCACATCGACGAAGCTAAATATTAACTTTTCTTAATCTTATTGCATTCACAGGCACGCCAGTCTTTCAATTATCGGAGGAAAATGGAGAAATTTGTTTGCTGGTTCATAACATCGACTTGTTGAAGAGAGGAGAGAGAGAGGAGGAGAGAGAGGGGAGGGGGAGAAGGGAATGGAGGAAGGGGTGGGGAGAGAAGGAGGGGGGAGGGAGAGGGGGCGGGGGGAGGGGAGGGAGGGGAGGGGAGGGAGGGGGGGGAAAGAGAAAGAAAGAGAAAGAAGAAAGAGAAAGAAGAAAGAAAAAAGAAAGAAAGATAGAGAGAAAGAAGGCGAGAAGAAACGCCTTTAAATCACCATCAATCACCAAGGTCGATAATTTTATTTTAATCGTCATTCCATTCCCTTTCCCTCCCCCCGCCTCGTTTCTGTCCTGTCTGTCTGTCTGCTGTCTGTTTTTCTGTCTGTCTGTCTGTCGTCTGTCTGTCTGTCGTCTGTCTGTTCTGCTGTCTGTCTCTCTCCCTCTCTCTCTCTCTCCCCTGGCATCCCACTTAAAACAACTATCAAGATTTATCACACCGAAACCCATCCTGCGGCGTTCTGAACGGCCATTTCCGCCTCCCCCCCCCCTCTCCCATTCCCCTGTTTTGCTATTCGACCCGAAAATTGTTGTCAACCCCTCCCCTCTCCCCCTCCCCCTGGCCTATGTGTGTGCGAGTAACAAATTGTGTTGAGAGTTGATTGAACACGCGGATTGGAGATCCTTTGTGGCCAAGCGGTGGAAGCGGGTTCGATCGAGACCTGCCGTTTCCCACTCCACCTGTGCTGGGCCCCCCATCCACCCCCTCTAACTCGTCCCTTAAAACCCCCTTTCCTACCCCCCCATATGGCACACACACACACCCCAACACACACACAAAAACCCCACACACACACACACACACACACACCACACCCACAACACACACACACCCCACCCACGCTACCCCCGCAAACACACACCCACAAAAAAAACCCCACACACACACACACACCAACACACACACACAAAACACACACACACACACACACACACACAACACACACACACACGCTGGGCAGGGCCCGGGGGAAACCCCTTGACCGCAACTCGAAAAAGCGAAGCGCCCCCCGGCTAGAACCGCCGCCGCCATCTCCCTCAAAACACTAACTCTCGGAACCGCGGCAGCATCAGGCGGCCCTCACTCACCGAGTACCGCGGTACAGAAGGCTCCCGGTGTTGCAGAAGTGGCAAATGTGGCAACCTGAGGCACCGAAATACCCGCGTCGTTAACGGCCCCGACGTCGGCAACGGACACCAAGGAATGCGTGCCCTTTGACCTTTTCAGTGGGAAGGGGGGAAGGGAGGGAGAGAAAGAGGGGGGAAGTGGGAGGGGGAAAAGAGGGGGAGAGAGAGAGAGAGAGAGAGAGAGAGGAGAGAGGAGAAGAGAGAAGAGAGGAGAGAGAGAGAGAGAAGGAGAGAGAGAGAGAGGGAGGGAGGGAGGGAGGGAGGGAGGGAGGGAGGGAGAGAGAGAGAAAGATATTGAGGAAGAGAAAGAGAGAGAAAGGCACAGGCTCTTCCTTACTGCCGGATTATCCGGTAGTAGGAACCTAGGGAGGAGCCCGGACTTCCGAACTAGTGTGTGTGTGTGTGTGGGGGGGGGGGGACGAAACTCGGCGGCTGGCAAATTTAACACAAGACCGACCGAGGAACGACTGAGCCGACTCATGGAGCGTGTTATGAGCCCCGGGAGCGAAGTGCGGCACGGAATGACATCTGGTTACAATGATTTCAGTAAGATGGAGACAGTCCTTGTAGCACTCAAAGGCTGATACACAGAGAAACGCGCTTTTGATAAATAAGAGTTTGGTTGTCTCCAACGCGAGTGAACTGCGAAATCAGACATGCCAAGAGTCATGGGTTCCTGCGACCGAGAACGAAGGCAGGAATTTCTCATTTCACACAGCAAAACTCAAAATGAAAATCCTCGAGCGAAAGCTCGTAGGCCTGTCTCTAACTCCGCGGACCAGCAAGACCTAAAAAGAAACTGAAATGAATCTTGAAATGAAAAGTAGACTTTTCTTTTTTTAATTGCCATCGAGACCCAACGACCTAAAGATAAGACCTAAAATCAAAGTAGATAGTATCCCCCTACAACAACTAAAACCAAAACCACAACAAAAATAAGAAACAAAAGCAAAGACCCTTCACCCTGATAATCCCGTCCCCCTCCCCCTTCCCTCCCCACCCTTCACGAACGGGGAAAATAGTTGGGGAGGGGGAGAAATTCCCCGCCGAGGAAGACCGATTTGCCTGCGAGGTTTCCCCAGCGCCTCGTACAATCAAGATTTCTCATTAAACGCAAGACACGCTATCGGATTACAGTCATTCAGGTGGTGATTACATGCCGGTGAATGAATTTCTTGACAGAGCCTCACGCTGACTGATTTCCTTTGAGTTCCGACGATCACGTTTCCCGATTAAGAACGAGAGATATCCACAATACCCACATTGCTATCCCCATGTACTATCAAGCCAAGCGCAGACAAACTCGATACCAGAAGAGAGGTAAACAAAAATCCTTTAATCTTGAAAGGCCCCTCGAATAGAAATCCTTTATTATCTCCAATCCCTAAACCCTCAAATTATCCCCGGTCATTACATTCACAAGATAAGATAAAAATAAAACAAAAAACCGACGCGATACTCAATCTTCTATCCAACCTCCTGCAATGCCACCACAAAAAAAAAAAGTTAACACTATCCCCCACAGTCGCACAGCTAAGCACTGCCACACTCAACCCATAATAACTGAAACAATACCCTCTTAAATCTCCCTTTAAAATAACAGTATGTAAACAAAAACAACAACAACAACAATAATAATAACAATTTTAGAGATACCTATTTTTTTTTTTTTTAAAGAAAAACGAAATAAAATATAATAACAATAACACCTATCAAAGAAGCTGACTTTTCCGACACCCCATAAAACTAACACAAACCACTTTTTTTCCTTTTCCTTTACTTAACATTTCTTTTCGTTGAGAACAAGCGGAACTGAGCTTTTCCCCCTCCCCCCCCCCCCCCCTTTCCAAAAAAGGGGGGCCGACCTTTTTAAATTTTAGAACTCTAACGCGAAATATTTTAAAGAGGGCCTGCGTTAATAATGTTGGGGATATATAATCCCCCCACCCGAACATTTTTTTTACATCTGTGTTTACTTGGCTTTTTAATAGTCCTACTTTGAATTCTAATACGTTGTTATTTATCTTGTTATTTATGTCATTATCGACATAATCACTACAACTACTAGTGTCAGACGGTATATGGAAAAAAAAAATGAAAGACACAAACATTACACAGGGAAGAAGAAGAAGAAGAAGAAGAACAAGAAAAGAAGAAGAAGAAGAAGGAGAGGAAAAATCAGAGAGGTGGGGGCAGGGGGAAAGATAGACAAACAGAGAGAGGATTTGGGAGAAGGCAGGGCTAGAAAAAGAGGAAAAGAGAGATAGAGAGAACAGAAAATAAAGTTGAGAGAAAGTACGGAAAAGAGAAGTCCGAAAATCCCTAAAAGCGGAGAATATCGGGTCTTCGAAAAAACGGGAAAGGGGAAAAAGGTTAGGCCAAAAAAGCCCGGGGAAGAGAAAAACGTGAGGAAGAGCGGCGAACAACAAGCACCGAGAAGGAAGGGACGGAGGAAGACAGAGAAGAGCAACAAAACAAACGAATGAGTGAAAAGTATTAGGAATAAAAAATGACAGTACTAAAAGCAAGGCAGATAAAAGAAACCAGAGAAACAATCTACAAACAGTAAAACATGATACAAAAACCCTAAATTCAAGAGGGAAGCCCTCAGAACTGAATGAAACCCCTTAAAAACGGGAAGAGGAATCAAAGTTTCCCGGCCGAGCGACCCCGAGCAAGGGCGAGGGGAGAGCAAGAAGTCATGGCGGAAAACCAACAGCATTTGCAAGCAGAGGTTTTTGCAAGCTCCATCCGAAAACAAGGAAGGAAAAATGACGATTGGGAGAAGGGAGAGGGAGGGGAGAGAATGGAGAAGGGAGGGGAGAGAGAAGAGGAGGAGAGAGAGAGAAGAGAGAGAGAGAGAGAGAGAGAGAGAGAGAGAGAGAGAGAGAGAGAGAGAGAGAGAGTCTTCTTGCATGCAACTGCAGTTTTATAGCGAGCGGACTTTCGGCGCGGGCGAGAGCATTTTCAAAGGCCGGGATCAAAGCAGAGAAAAGGAGGTTGAAAAAATGAGTCACAAAAGTGTAATTAATTGTAGAATAATATTCATTAGCATGATAAAAAAAAAACATGATGGCAAATTAAATAACATCAATCAAGGAAAGAAAATTGCATAATGATATCAAAAGCGACATTCTCCATGGCGGGTTTCATGCAGTCATATCTGTTAAGAAAATAATATTCACAATATCATAAAGGAAACAAAAAAATACAAGAATTATGTTAACAATATACATAAAAGAACAGAAATTCATAAATCAATCTGCAAATAATCATTAAAATAAACATTAGAATTAAAAACTCAAATATACTATCTCTAAATATAATAACAATAAACTTTATCTTTATTCATCTTTTTATATTTATAAAAACAACACATAAAATAAGGTTATCACAACACCCTTACGAAAGAAAGAAAAAAAAAATAATAAAATAAATATAAAAAAAATAAATAAAAATAATCAAAGGTAAATCCAACAACATAAAAGACATTTTAAGAGAGGCTGTCCAGGCTCTAATTACCTTGACCCGGTTAAGATAATGATGTGTCAACAAGGGCTTGACTATTTACATCCCAGCATGATTACCCTCGCCACGCCATTCTCCTCGGCCAAGAGAAGGCGACGAGGAGGAGGGAGGGGGGCATAGGGGGAGGGGGGCAAAGGGGAGGAAGGCAAAGGGGAGGGGGGCAAAGGGGGAGAGCGGGGTGGGGTGGGGGTTGAGGGGGGATTAGGTCAGGACAAAAAGGGGGGGGGGGAGGGGATGATGATGAGATGATGATGATGATGATGATGATGATGATGATGATGATGATGATGATGATGAGGAGGGGGGGGAGGAGATGTGATGGTGGTGGTGGTGGTGGTGGTGGTGGTGGGTGTGGTGGTGTGGGTGGTGGTGGTGGTGGTGGTGAGGAGGAGAGGTAAGGGAAGTATGGAGAGTGAGGAGAATGAGGGGCAAAAAAATAATAATAATAAAAACAAAATCAAACATTTTTAAATATATGAAATAACTAAAAAAAAAAAAAAAAAAAAAAAAACTCCCAAACTAAACTTAAATCCTAATGACAGAAGAAACAAAACAAACCCAAAAAAATATTTACCCCCCAACCCCCATACTCCTTTTTTTCCTTTCTTTTTATTTTCTCTTTTTCCTTTTCCTTGGGCGACGGCGAAAAAAGGGTAATATTCCCCAGCGCAAGGGACGACGAGGAGCCGCGAGTCAACACGCGGCGAGTCAAAAGTCTTTCTTGCATTTTGGGGAAGGGGGGGGGGGCTTTTCTAAAGTAGAGGAAGGGGGGGGTGTAATCTTCTTGTCCATTCTCATTCTCTCCCGCTTCTTTTTCTAAGTCGTCTCTCCTTACTTTCCTGCCTTACAATTATTTTCGAACCGGAACGAGTTTTCCTTCTTTCCCTCCAACTTCGCCTATTTCCCTCCCTTTTTCCCTCTTTCCCTCCCACCTCTCTTCTTTCCCTCCCTCCTTACCTTTCCCTTCCCTCCCTCCTCCCTTCTTTCCCTACCCCTCCATTCTTTTCCTCCTTCCTCCCCCCTCACCTTTTCCCTCCGCCCTTCCCTTTCCCCTTTCTCCTCCCCTCTTTCCCTTCCCCCTCCCTTCTTTCCCTCCTTCCTGCCTCCTCGCCTTTTCCTTCCTTCCTTCCATCCTCCCCTTTTTCCCTCCTTCCTCCACCCTTGCCTTTTCCCTCCCTCCTTACCTCCTTCCCTCCTTCCTCCCTTCCCTTCCCTCCCTCCTCCCCTCCTTTCCCTTCCTCCTCCCTTCCTTCCCTCTCTCCTCCCTTCCTTCCCTCTCTCCTCCCTTCCTACCCCCCTCCCCTCCTTCCTCCCCTCCTCCCTTTCCCTCCCCTCCCTCCCCCCTCCCCCCCCCCTTTCCCTTCCCTCCTCCCCCTTTCCCCCCCTTCCCCCCCTTTTTCTCTCTTGAGTTGACCGAAAGAGATTTGGGGCTCCCTTCCCCCCCCTTCCCCCAGGCTTCCCATTGCCTTCATCTCCGAATCACGTGATTGGAAAGGATTAGGAGCAAAAATTTTCCGGGGGAGGATAGTCGCGGCGCTTCTAAACCCTTGAGGGAAATTTTCTTGTCGCGTTTTTCCTGCGTCTGATTTTTATTATTTCCCCTTTTTTCCTTTTTTCTTTGTCTCCTCTTGTTTCAATTTCCCTTTCCCCCTTTTTTGAGGAGGCGATGATAAAAAAAAAAAAAAAAAAGACAGAAAAAAATACGAAGAAAAAAAAATAAAAAAAAAAAAAAGGTCGCGGCCCGACAATCAGCGAGAAAAGCCACACCGGCCGGAAAAAAAAAGAACCCCGAGCGACCCTCCTTCGAAACAACAGCAAACCAAAGGCGTCCCCATTTTTTGCCACTGCTGTGCTTCTACATCTTGTACCCGCGGGTTCTGTGAGACGAAGAGAACGGATGCGCCTGCGCTTTTGGGATTGGCGGCATTTCAAGGGGGACCGGCGGCGGCGCTGAAGAAGGGCCCCCGGGTCATGAACGTCAATTTTTAAATCATGCACTTTTAAAGGGGGCGCCGCTAAACTGGCAAAGCTGAAAAAACTCATAAAGGGGGCGCACACGCGCGCGCAGGCAGCACACCGTGCGACCAGCCCCATGCCTCCCCCCGTTATATATTATATATTATTTTATATAATATAATATTATATATATTATTATATATATTTTTATATAAAAATTTATATAAATTTATATAATATATTTTAAATAAAAAAATATATTTTAAAAATAAATAAAAAATTATAATATTTTATATTATATTATATTTAAAATATATTATATTCTATAATAATTAAAATATAAATTTTAGTATAATATATATATATATATATATATATATAAATATATAAATAAAATTTTTTTAAAATATAACATATAAAATACATTATATATATAAAATTTTAAATATATATTATAATAAATTTAAAAATATATATAATATATAATTATATATATTTAAACATACACACCAAATATATCTACCCCCCTCTCTACCTTCTTTCTTTTTTTTCCTTTTCCCTCTCTTTCTCTCTTCCTCTTTTCTCTCTCTCTCTCTCTCCTCTCTTCCTTTTCCTCCTCTCTCTATTTATATATTTTTAAAAAATTATATATATATATTTATATATATATATTATATATATACACATTTATTAAAAATACTTTTATATATTATAAAAAAAATTTTAATATATATTAATATTTTTTATATATACTGTTATATATTATTTTATATATATTATATATTTAATTAATTATTATATATTTATAATATATAATATATATATAATTATATATTATGTGTATATAAAAATATATATATATAATATAATATTATATATTTTTTTTTAATATATATATATTTTATATATATTTATATATATATAATTTTTATATATTTATATTTTATATAAAATTAATTTTTAATATATAACAAACAAAATATTTTATTATCAAACCACATACATACGCACGTCCGACGCAACACACCACCACACATACTACGCACGTCCGCAGGCACGCACGCAGCACGCACGCACGCCACACCACACACACCCACGACGCACGCAGCACAAACACACAACCCCCACACACGCCGCACGCACGCACGCACCCACACCACACACAACACACACACCACCACCACCACGCCGCCGCACCACGCACCACACACACAACCAAACGCACACGCACACGCGCACGCGTCACACACACACCACACACACAAACAAAAAAATAATAAATAAATATATATATATATATATATATTATATATATATAATATATATATAATATATTATATTAAAATATAAAAAACCCAAAACACTGGCCCAAAGACTCGTCCACCCTCGAGAAGAGGGCCGCTTGGCCTTTTTTCACCCCTATGAATAAAATTTAGTCCAAGCCTTGGCCGAAAGTTTGAAATAAAAAACCCCCTACTTCTTCCTCGGTTTTTTTAAGACAAAACACTCGCTCTTTTGATCCCTTCTTTTTATTTAATGTGCGCAACACACACACACACACCACACAACCCCACACACACACACCACACCCAAAAAATTATTTATATATATATAATTATAATATATTTTTATTTTTATTATATTACCGTGGGTGGGCCGAAAGGTCCGTGCCAGCTTCTTTAAAGAAAAAAACTAATTTCCATATTTTTGTTTTTTCTTTTCTCTCTTTTCAAAACTTTTTACAAAACACTCACGGTTGGGAAAAAAAAATAAATACTCACATCCACAAACACGAAATTAAACAGGCCACGCGCTTCATTAAAATATTTGCAGCATTTTTGTCGCACTCAAACTGGCATATATAAAAATGATAAATGGAAATACGACACAAAAAAAAGAAAAACAAATACACAAAAAAAAACAGGAAAAAAAATACATAAAAAACCTTCAAATGAAAAAAAAAACTAGCACACGGTGGACAAAAAAAAAGGACTTTTTAAACGCGTCCATCAAAGCCCTGGCGCTTGACCCAATAATCTTAAATTAAAACAAACAAAAACGAATTAGCGTTCAGAACAAATTTGCGAAATCTTTTTTTAAATTCTTTATCAAAGCCTTGGCATTTTATTTGGTCTTGGGGGGTTTTCATTGCAAATCACTTGAGAAATAAAATTTTGAACAACGTGCGAATTTACTTGCAATTTCAATGTCCAATAAGCGGGATTTTTTAAAACACTTGCGTGGCAAGCATTTTTCTAGATTTTACTCATTTCAAATTTTAGCGACTGCAGCTACATTTTTAAAGGGTCTGTAATATTGCAGACTGCAAGCTCACAAAAATTTTTCCCAAAAGTTTTTCATTCATTCTTTTTGTTGCTTCTTCTTTAAATGGATATAGTGAAAAAAAAACTTTCCCATCATTTTAAACCTTTTTGTGAAAGGGAAATTGAAAAATTATACGTTTTGCTCCTAGGGGTGGGGGAATGCCTTCGCGCACTAAAAAAAAGTATTTTCAAACATGCGTACAACACTAAATCATTGTGAGCCTAAAAAAAAAAATGCATACATCAAAAGCCTAGTAAATAAATAAGCATGAGGGTTTGCACAGCCCCGCGTCAGACCTCGTTCCGCTGGGCGAATGGTCCCCTCCCTCCCAAAACCCTTTTTGGCCGGCCAGCCCTACATCCCAATGGGGCCGGCGATGCCATGAATAGCGAAGCCCTTACGCCTGGCACTTGCGCCTTCCCCGGCGGCAGGCTCGGGGGTCCGTGGCGGGGTAACGCTGTTGCAGCCGGGCATGCAAAACGTGCAAAAGGGTGGGGGGGGGGGTGCATGACGAAAGGGGACAGGCCAGGCGGCGGGGTGGGGGTCGGGCGACGGCCCCCGGGGGGGGTCCCGTGGGGGGAGTCATTGACGCGGATTTTTGGGGGGTTTTGGACAGAGTTTGGGTTGTCCAGGGAGGGGGGATGGGGGTTTTGGGCGTGTTTGGGCTGGTGGTCTCCGCCGTCCGGAGCGGACGAGAGGCGCCCCCGAGCCCCGTTGCCCTGGCAGGTGGGCCCTGGGCGTGGCCCCTGGGGGGACACCACGACCCTGCTGTGCTGCTGGCCTGAAAGGGGGGGGCTCGGGGCCGGGGGAATTACAGTGGGGGAGTCGTCGTCGTCGCCCCCCTCGCCGTCCCGTTGAGGTTGGGGCCGACGAAATCGGGGACTCACCCGCGGCCGCTCTGCAACGCACAAAAGACATATTAGTTCAGGGAAGACACCGACAAAAGGGGCGGCAGGGCAGCTCGCAACCCACCCACACCAACCGCCGCGAACCCCAAAGCAAAAAAAACCCCTCCCCATCCACGCCCACTCTCGCCGGGGTCTTTTCACCCCAAAATTTTAAATGCTGGGGAAAAGCAATCTCAAAAAAAAAAGTCAAAAAACAGGGGGGTCAAGCTATCATGGGCCGGAAAAATGCTTTTTGGCAAATATGCAAACATCTCGATATTAAAGCCTCGTTGCGGAAAACCGGGAAAAAATTTCTGCGGTTCTAATGCCATTTCCCCGTCTTTTCCCGCCTGTCAATATCGTCTGTCTGCCTTAATAATTGTCGTTAGACTGCCTGTTTTAATACTGACGACGTCCGCCTGTCTTTTAAAAGTCTGTCGATTTTCTTGCCGCCTGCCTGTTTCTCCTGTGTCTCCCAAGGCCTCATGACGACAATGTTCTTCTCTCTCTCCGTTCTCCCCCTTTTTCCCTACTTCTTCACTCATTCTATTCCTCCCCTATTTCTTTTTTCCGTTATCTTTCCTTCTCGATTTTCCCCTCATCGAACACAAAGTGGGGAGGATGCCCCCAAAAACCCCTCCTCCCAGTCTAATCAACCCAGTCACAGACTCTATATCTCTTCTACCCCCTCCCTCCCTTCCCTTCTCCACCGTCCCCTTTCCCCCCCCACTCTCCCTCCCTTCCCTTACCCTCATCCCCTCAAGTCAAAGCATCATGCGAATCGCAGAAGAAAAAAAGGCGCAGTATTCCAAGGTGCGCCGTACCTGCCAATTCTTCTCAGAACCGTTTCATGGGGTTAAGGGAGGGAGGGGAGGGGTTGGGGGAAAGAAGGAGGGGGGGACAGGGGAGGGGGTAGGGGGCCAAAAACGGGAGGGAAATGGAAAGAGGGAAGGAGGAAAGGAGCGTGCCCGGGAAGGGGGTGGGGGAAGGAGGTAAGGGGGGGAGGGGACAGAGGAAAAGGAGGGGGGGGAAAGAAGGGAGACATAGGCAGGGAAAGGTATGAAAGAAAAAGAAAAGGAAGGGGCGAAAGAGGAGAGGAGGACGGGGAAAAGGGAGGGGGGGCAAGGGGGGGGGCCCCGGGGAAGGGGGGCAGGAGGGATTTTGCGCAAAGAGGGGGCGGCGCTAAAACCCCAAAGCATCGTGGCCTATGGTGGGTGAGGGGGGAGTGGGGACGCAGAGGCCCGCCGAGTCCCCCAGCTCCCAGGATCGATGTTTTCACTAATCACAAGGGACCTTTTTGTCCGCCGGGGGTATCTTTCGCTCCGGGCGGCCTCCCGCCCAAAAATATACTATCCACGTGGGGGTTAACTGGGAAAAGGGGGGGGGGGGGGCATGCGCGTGGTTTGTATAAGGCCTTGGGTGGTGTATCGCAAATTTTTCTTCTTCCCCTCGTTCTATTTCCCATTCCCATTCCCCCCCTTTTCCCTTTTTCCCCTTCCCGTTTCCTCAACTTTCCTCTCCCTCTCCCTCTCTCACACTCCACTAATCTATTCTTCTCTCTTACTCAAACTTCACCTCACTCTCCCCCCCTCCCTCCCCCTTCTCTCGAGCCCTCTATGCTAGTGTATTGGCTCTTGCTACGCATACAATTCTTCCGTGCATGGAAATTGAACGTGCGCAGGGGAAAGCCTCCCTCCCCTCCCCCTTCCTTCTTTTCCCCCCCTCCCTTCCTTTCCCCCCTCCCCCCCGGCCTCGCCCCCCGGGGGGGGGTCAACCTTCCATTTTCCCCCCCATTTGACGGCGTGGGAAATACTTCCCGAGGCCCGAAAAGAGGATGGGGCGCGCGGGAAATCTGGGCCGGGGGGTTGAAAAAATAACATTATAAAAAAGAAACCAAAAGGAGGATATGATGAGGGCTTTTCGGGGCGCAAGTCAAAGGGGGAGGAGAAGGTAAAAAACAGGATTTTGAGGTAGGATTACTCGGATGGCGTGAATTTACTCTTGAATATCCACAGCCATTTTACGGGTAGCTCTCCCTCTGGCTCTCTTTTTTAATTTTTCCCTTTTTGTCGTTTGGTTTTTGTCACATATGTATATACTTATACATATACAAATAAATAAACATATAATTATATACACACAAAAAAAACATACATAAGTACACACACACACACACACACACACACACACACACACACACACACACACACACACACACACACACACACACACACACACACACACACACACACACTCACACATATATAATACTAATATATTTATATCCTATACACATCTATTTTTCCATATATTTATCTATCTACCTATATCTGTATCTATATAGCTATCTATCCATCAACCCATCTATATGTTTGTATGAATATATCTACATTTATGTTCCTACCTATATCAAAACACAATATGGGTAATACAAAGGTTACATACACCCCTTTCTTTAGAAAGAGAATACTGAAAACAAACACATCCACACCTGCCCCTTTATATGAATTTTACATGACCACGAAATAATTAACAAAATAAACTGATAAATACAGCCTTCGTGTGTAAGAACATAATATTAAATTATGAAAAACCAATGGAAAAAATACATAGGTCTACGTGATATATATGTATGTATGTATGTATGTATATGTATGTGTGTGTGTGTGTGTGTGTGCGCGCGCGCGCACACAAACACACAAACACACACACACACACACACATATATATATACATATATCATCATCATCACCATCATCATCATCAGCCTGGGTCAGTCCACTGCAGGACGTAGGCCTCTCCCAATCTTTTCCAACTTTGTCTGTTTTGTGTTTTTTGTTTCCAGTCTCGGCCCCCAAATTTCGTTATTTCGTCGCGCCATCTTGTCATTGGTCTGGCCCTTGGTCTCTTTATATTATCTATAGCCCAGTCTGTTACATTCTTTGTCCATCTGTTATCCTGTACCGGTGTATATGACCAGCCCATTGACACTTTTTCTTTTTGATGCTCGCAAGTATATCTTCTATTTTTGTCTGTTCCCTGATCCACGTCGCCCTCATCCTATCTCTTAGACTAATTCCCAGCATCAGTCTTTCCATCCCTCTCTGGGCACTTATTAGTTTCCTCTCCAGTAATTTGGTTGTAGTCCATGTTTCTGATCCATAGGTCATAACTGGTAGGACACATTGGTTAAAGACTTTTCTTTTTAAACATAATGGCAAAGAACCTCTTAGTATGCTACTGTGTCTGCCAAAGGCGCTCCAGCCTAGACTGATGCGTCGCTTAATTTCCTCTTCGCTAGATGTGTTTGTCTGTACGAGTTGTCCTAGGTATATATACTTGTCCACTACCTCTAGTACTTCGCCTTGTACTTGTATCTGTTCGAACTGAACTCTACTGTTGAACATGATCTTAGTCTTTTTCTTGTTCATCCGAAGTCCGATTTTCAGACTTTCTCTATTTAGATCATTTATTAGTTGCTGCATTTCATTTGCAGATTCACTGAAGAGAACAATATCATCTGCAAATCTGAGGTTGTTTAGATATTCGTCTCCTATCTTGATACCCTTTCCATTCCACTCTAGCTTTTTGAATATTTCCTCAAGACAAGCTGTAAACAGTTTTGGTGAGATGGTATCGCCCTGTCTAACACCTTTTTTAATTGGTATTTTGTCGGTTTCGGAGTGGAGCTTGATGGTTGCTGTCCCATCTTTGTATATATCTTCCAGTATTTTACAATATACCTCCTCTACTCCCTGTTTTCGGATAGCTTCTAGTACTGCTGGTGTCTCTACAGAGTCGAATGCCTTTTCGTAATCGATGAATGCCATACACAGTGGTTTCCTATATTCGTTTATTTTTTCCTTTATTTGGGTGAGCGTGTGGATGTGGTCAGTTGTTGAGAATCCACTGCGAAAGCTTGCTTGTTCTCTAGGCTGGTTAGAATCCAGACGGTCAGAGATGCGAGTTGTGATGATTTTTGTGAATAATTTGTAAGTAGCTGAAAGGAGGCTTATTGGTCGGTAGTTTTTTAGATCCTTTCTGTCCCCTTCTTTATGTATCAAAATAATTGTTGCATTTTTCCAGGCTTTCGGAGTTTTCCCGTTGATAAGGCATTTGTTAAAAAGATTGGCTAGTTTCACTGTTGCAATTTCTCCTGCATCTATTATAAGGTCTATACTAATTCCATCTTCCCCCGGTGTTTTCCCTCTCTTCATGCCTTTAAGCGCTCTTTTTATTTCTTCTGTTGTGATGTTAGGTACGTCTCTAGTTACCGCATTCGCTTCTATCCATGGCTGTTCATTTGAGTTGTATAGATCCCTGTAAAAGTCCTCCACTATTCTTATGATTTCATTCTTATTGTATGTTACTTCTCCATCTGGTTTCTTTATTGCATACAATTGATTTCTCCCTATACCGAGTCTCCTTTTAACTGTTTTCATGCTAGTACCTGATATCACTGTTTCATTTATTATTTGAGTATTGAATTTCCGTACATCTTCCCTTTTCTTTTTATTTATAGTCTTTGTTAGTTCGGCTAATTCTATCTTGTCCCTGATTGACGATATTTTCATGACCCTACGTTTTTGCATAAACTCTTTAGTTTCTACCGAGAACTTGCTGGAGATTTGCTTGACGATCTTACCGCCTACTTCTAGTGCAGATTCCTTTATTATGTCATTGAACTGTTTGTTGATTTGGTCAATGTTGAGATCTTCGTCGCTGAGAAGTGAATATCTGTTTTGGATGTTAAGGTTAAATTCTGTCGCTCTGGTCTTCAAGTTAGCTAAATCTGGCTGTGGTTTTCGTATGAGTTTACTCCTTTCCCTCCTGAGGTGTAGTTTAATTTGGCCTCTGACCATTCTATGGTCGCTGCCAACATTTACTTTATTAATAACTTCCACATTTTTTACTATATCGCGTCTATTTGAAATTATGAAGTCATTTTCGTTTTTGATGTCAGATGGCGACTTCCAAGTCCACTTCCGCTCTAGTCTTTTTTCGAAGAATGTATTCAGGATTTTGAGTGATCGAGCCTCCGCAAAATCAACTAGCATTTGTCCCCTCTCATCCCTAGTACCTATTCCGTGATTCCCTATTGCGGTTTCTCCTACTGTCTTTTTACCTATTTTTGCATTAAAATCTCCCATTATTATTGTGAAATGGGTTTTTACTCTCTCGCTGGCTAAATGAACATCTTCATAGAAGCTCTCTATTTCTTCATCACTGTGGCTGCAGGTTGGAGCATAGACTTGAACAATCTTTAAGTTGTACCTATTGTTTAGTTTTATTGTTACTGAAGCCACTCTTTCGCTTATACTATAGAATTCCACGATATTCTTTTCTAAACGTTTGTGAACTAAGAAGCCCACCTCTAATTCCTGCTTGCTACCCTGGGGTTTACCTCTCCAATAGAGCACATGTCCATCATTTAGTATCTTCTGTTCTTCGCCTAGTCTTCTAACTTCACAGAGTCCTACAATATCCCATTTGATGAAAGAAAGTTCCTCAAGTAATGCTAGTAAGTCGGATTCAGTTCTCATTGTCCTTATATTATATGTGCAAAGGTTCATCAACGTGGGGCGGCCTGTTGTTGGCCGGGGATTCTTAGCACCCTCTCCTCTGGAACAGTCCTGATCGCCGCCGTAACCAGGGGCTCCTTCGCCACCGGGGAATGAGGGCCGTTGCTCTGTTTGTGCAGTCATGGTTTTTGATTGAGAGGTATACAGCCGAGTTACCTCCCACCTACTGGCTTAGGTGTATCTTGGTGGAAGGGGGAGTAGTTTAGCCGGGATGCCACTGATAAGCCCCTACAGCAGGGTTGGCTCTGTCTAGCGTGTACTTATCTGTCGCCCCGCACGGCCTGCTCACTACACCAGGGTATACTCCAGTGAGCATGGGTTTAACTATCAGAAGTGTGAATATGTGATTGTATTTTTATACAGTGATTTATTTATGTGCATGTACGCCCAGTGCAGACACAGTTGTTCACCTACAAATGCCACGCATATGTTAATTTTCTTGCACATGCACACGCAAGCATACACCTTTACATATGCTCCCTTGTATGTGATATGCATACACACTCTTATATATATATATATATATATATATATATATATATATATATATATATATATATATATATATATATATCTTTTATTTATCTATTATATTACATAGATAATTAAACTTACATCTATATCTATGCCTATACATACACTAAGATCTATATTTATATCAGTATTATATCTATTCTATATCCTTCAATATTCACTCCATCTTAATGCTGTATCTCAACTTCTCTATCATTTTCCTTTCTACCTATATTCACATTTCATCATCGCCCTCCCGCGCTCGTCACCAAGACAATAATATGCGAGTCATTTCGCGGGACTTTCCCATCTCCCTCATACCGAAGGGCGATGCAAATGGAAGACAAAGAGCAATCAAATGAAAGCTTCCCAAAGCAGTTCAATTATTTTCGCCTTTTTTACCTCTCCTCTCTTTTCATCCGAGCTCCCATGTTTACCAGCGATGGCAATAAGGGGGAAAGGAATGGACGGGGGAAAATCATCGAGACAAGTTTTTGGATAAGCTATGACGTCCATCCCTTTCCATGGGAAGGATAGACACACGCAGGAAAAATATGCAGATGTACACAGGAGAAAACACTGCATATATATATATATATATATATATATATATATATATATATATATATATATATATATATATATATATATATATATATATATATATACAGGAAGAGAAGGGTGGAGCGGGGAGAGAAGGAAGAAAGCAAGACAGACAGAAAAAAAGAAAGAAAGAAAGAAAGAAAGAGAGAGAGGAAGAGACAAACTGCCAGCCAACTGATGGCTTCCCCTCCCCCTGTCGACATATTCCCTTTACCTACTTACAAAAGCCACCTTGCAGCCTGGCCAGCGCCCACTGAACACGCCGAGGCAGAACAAAAAGAGTCCGGCAAGGTAAAGGCAAACGTCACTACCAATTAAAACCGACGCGGTGTCTGCGGCGGCCAATGACTCTTCAAAAACTCTTCCATCAGTTGTCTGGTCAATCGCAGCGCCCACTTCGAAGGCAAATTATTCGCCAAGTCTCTCTGCAGAGCCATTCCATCACGGAAGTTATGACTAATTTGTATTTTATCTTACTTTTTTCTCAGTCCTATCCCCCTTCCTCATTCCTTTGCTACTCATTGTACCAATTTTTTTTTCCTGAACTTGCAGTCTTCAATGAGTAATTGCATTAAGAAAGTTACTTTAGACTTCTGCAATACCTAATGGTCAGCTAGCATTTACCTTACATTGCAAGCAGTGTGCTACATTACATCAACCGCAGCTGGTACTTATGTGATATGTATAGAAAAAAAGAAAAACGTTCAAAACTGGCTAAAAATAAGGAAGAAAAAAATGCCAGCGCTGAATCTGGCCGAGCCAAATCGCCGTCACAGACAATGGAATTAACTACGAAAAAATCTTTGACCGATAATGGAAACACAGACGCTCGGGACAATTTCCAATTCCCTTTCTAAAAAGCAAAACCATATATTTCTTCCCCCATTTTTTGTATACTTCGACAGAAAGAGCGCGCGCACACACGCACACGCACACGCACACGCACACACACAGTACACGGCAGACTGACGGTGTATTGGGCGCAGAACAAGGAAATATTTCGGTCAGTAGGACGGGCGGCAAGCAGCGTGACCCTTGACCTCCTGCGACCTCGATCGATGGCAAAGGATTCGGAACAGAAACAGGTCTTGCGAAAATAAAATGCATTAAAAATAAAATGGCTCTAGTGTTAAAATTCACGCGGACATGTGAACATGGCTGCAAAAACAGTATACATACAAATATGGGCGGGAATGAAAGTTTGTTTTGAATGTAAAACCAACTTTCAAATATAAGCGTAACAATATTTTATTTTCGGAAATTATATATTCGCAAAACCGTGTATAAATATACACACGCACATAAAAGAATATGTGTGTGTGTGTGTGTGTGTGTGTGTGTGTGTGTGTGTGTGTGTGTGTGTGTGTGTGTGTGTGTGTGTGTTGTGTGGTCACCCGTTTGTCTGTTTGTCCTTAGGGCGACCGCGAGATCACGTCAGTGCGAGACAAAGGTCACTTCGCAGGAGGTCGACAAAGGAGGCGTCCGCTGTCGGTCTCGGGGAATTTCCTGCACGGCCTCCTGCAGGATGCAAGGGGCGTGATGCACATCTCGATCGTTCCAAGCAACCCAGGTGCTTTCTCTGTTTGCCTGTCTCCCATTCTTTCCCTCTCTGTCTACTTTTTTCGCGAGCCCCCCTCCTTCCTCTCTCCCTCCCCTCTCTCTCTTCCCCATTTCACCTTTCTCTCTATTCTCCCCTCTCTCCTCCCCTTTTCTTTCTCTCTCCCTTTTTACCTTCACCCTCTCTTCCGTCTCCCTTCTTCCTTTCTCCCCTCCCTTCCCTCTTCCTTTTCTTCTCTCTTCTCTTTCCTTTCTCCAGTATCTTCTCTTTCGCTTCTCTCATCTCTTCCCTCTCCCTTCTCAACCAATCTTCCCTTTCCCTTCTCCCCTCTTTTCCCTTTCCCTTCTCCCCGCTCTTACCTTTCCCTTCTCCCCTCTCTTCTCTCTCCCTTCCCTTTTTTCTTCCCCTCGTCGCAGCGACCCCCGGACCGCAAGAACGGCGGCAAGCAAGCAAGCAATCACTCGAAGAATTCTATCACGAGCGGCGTTCCGGTCGGCAGCAAAGTCTATTAGCGCCCTTCTCTTCCAACTCAATTTTGTGGCAGCCGCTAAGAAGGTCCGCGGGGCGTGGGTAATGTGCTCGCTGCCGCCTCACGCCCCGCCCATCAAACGCACGCACTCGTCACATGCGAGTTGAAAGGGGGGACACAAACTATTTTTGTTAAAAAGTGGTTGTCTATTTACTGAAGCTAGGCGCTTCGCATCACACGGTAAAATCAGTTACAGAATAAAAAAAAAATGTTTGTATAATAAAATCAAACTTACACATATGTACACGTACACACGTACACACGCACACTAACACCCGCACGTACGAACACATCCTTCCCCTGAGCAACACAATGAATACGAGTCTATCCAAATCATTTTTACACTGGCTTGTTTGGAAACGAATTTACAAATAAACGAACAAGGAAAGACAGAAACGACACCACGGGAAAACATAGTAGTCGATTCGCTGTTCATTTCATCAGAGTGACATCTGATGAAACCATATCGTTGCATCTAATATAACCCCCCCCACCTCGTGACTCTAGACCCTCCCCATCCACCGCCCCTCCCCTTCGCCCATCTATCCACACCTCTACCTTCTACCCTTGGCCCTTCCCCTCTCCTATTCATACCCCATATCCTTCACCCACACACCTCCACCCTGAGCCCTCGCCCCCTCTTTCTTCACCCTCCAACCCCTTCCCCTTCTCCACCTCTCCCCCCCCCCCCCTCCTGACTTGTCCCAACATATTGCTGTGTTTATTACTCTGTGCCTTTGACCTGAAATGAATCTCTTTCCGACCCCTCTCCCCACGGTTATTCTCTCATGATCCATCCATCCTGTCTGTCTGTCTGTCCGTCTACCTGTTTCTATATATATCAGTGTATGTGTGTGTGTGTATATATATATATATATATATATATATATATATATATATATATATATATATATATGTGTGTGTGTGTGTGTGTGTGTGTGTGTGTGTGTGTGTGTGTGTGTGTGTGTGTGTGTGTGTGTTTATATATTATATATCATACACATATGTGTGTGTGCGTGTGTGTGTTCGTGTGCGTGTGTGTGTTTCAGTGTGTGTGAGAGAGAGAGAGAGAGAGAGAGAGAGAGAGAGAGAGAGAGAGAGAGAGAGAGAGAGAGAGAGAGAGAGAGAGAGAGAGAGAGGTGTGTGTGTGTGTGTGTGTGTGTGTGTGTGTGTGTGTGTGTGTGTGTGTGTGTGTGTGTGTGTTTGAGTGTGTGTGTGTGTGTGTGTGTGTGTGTGTGTGTGTGTGTGTGTGTGTGTGTGTGTGTGTGTGTGTGTGTGTGTGTGTGTGTGTGTGTGTGTGTGCGTGCGTGTGTGTACGTGTGTGTACGTATGTATATGTATGTATATATGTATGTATGTGTGTATGTATATATGTGTGTATATATATATATATATATATATATATATATATATATATATATATATATTATATATGTACTGTGTATATGTATACATACATACATACATATATAAATATATATATACATACATATATATACACATACATTCATACATATATATATCATTTTCCATTTCTCGATCGGCCTTTCTCTTCTCCTTATCTACTCCTACTATTCCACCATTCCTAGTCCCTTCTACTCCTTCAATTTCCACCCCTTCCCGTCCATTCATTTCATGTTTCTTTTTATCTCCACACCAGTCGCATCTAATCCTAAAAGCTCCATCCCAGCCTATCCCATCCCTTCCATCCCGCCCAGCCAAATCTACTCCATCATCCTCCCTCTCCATTCCGTCTATCCATCAATCCCCTCCAACGCACCCATTCCACACGTTCCCTTCACCTAGCCTGACCTCCGTCCCTCCCCACAAAGAACATTCCTCAATCTCTACCCGCAACTCCAGCAGCCGAGTCTTCCTTCCACCATCATGATAAAATTCCACGAAATATATCACCTCCATAAATTCTTCACAAAGCTCATCTCTGGCCGATTATTTTCCGCGCCGGCTCGTGTTCGATACAGAAAATACTTCTTTTTTCTTCTTCTACTTCTATCTTTTGTCGCACGGCTTTCCGTACTGTAGGACAATAATAATGATAAAAATGAAAAGAAAGAAAGAAATATATGTATATGTATATGTTTGTCTGTATAAAACACACACACACACACACACACACACACGCACGCACGCACGCACGCACGCACGCACACACACACACACACACATTCGCACGCACACACGCACGCACACACGCATACACACACACACACACACACACACACACACACACACACACACATTCGCACGCACACACGCATACACACGCGCACACACACGAACGTAAAACGGTGTTTCAATTACACGCGGTGGCACATACTATACAAGACACAAGTACTGGCCCGCGCCTAACAAACACTTGAGCACAAATAGTACAGGGCTGCAGTATCTCTTCTGAAAGGATGCAACCTCACCTTTTCCGCTCTCTTGTTCCTCAGAGCGCGCTCGGCTCTCGTGGTGCTTCTCTCTCCTTTCTCTCCTATCTTCTTCCACGTCACTTCCCTCCGCTCCTATCTTCCCTTCCCCGTCATCGCCGCTGCCTCCGTCTCACCCTGTCCTCTCCAGTCCCCCGCCGGCCCCTCTGGTGTGCCACGGTCGAAACACCTTGTTATGGCAGCAATATCCTCCCTCATATGCATTCTCATCGAGATATATCCTTGTTTGTTAATATCCAGGGCGAGAAAGCGCCGGCCCTATCCTTCGCAACACATATCCTTCACTACGTGCAAATCTTATCCCTGGAAAATACATCCAATTGGAGATACAGCACCGAGGCTCAGATCCTACCTAATATTCCCCATCCCCCCTTCCAAGGGAGACCTATCCTTTCTCTCCTCTAGTGGCATCCTATCTATCCAGATACAGCCAATTCCTCCCTCCTCCGGTGGCATCCCATCCTCTCATTTACCCCCTCCTCTGGACATACCCTCTCCCCCCTCATCTCCAGACACATCCTCTTCTTTCCCCTCTACTCCGACAGCATCCCCCCTCTCCTCCACCAGCTTCCTTCTCCCTCCCCTACTCTTCTCCAGACATATCCTTCACCCCCTCTCCTCCTTTGGCATCCCTTCCCCCTCCTCCTCCTCCTCCTCTCCTCCACCCCCCCCCCCCGCATTCGCATCTCCCGCAACCAGCATCAATCTTCGCCCGGGACGCAGGCCGAGCGGAGATCCTCAGGGCATCCATCACAGCCTCGGGGGATATCACCGACGCCAGCCCATCTTACTGTGAATCTACAAGTCCAGGGCCTCGCCAGCCCACGCGTTTAATAGGGTCGGACTTGACGTTCTCGCCGGGCCGCATTCACCCGCTCCGACCCTCAGAGAGAAAGCACCTCTCATTGTGGATGTTGGTGTGTGTCTGAGGGTGTGGGATTGCATGCATGGATATGTACAAGCATGTGTGCGTATACTTATGTTTGTGCAATTATATATGAATGAATGTATGTATGTATATGTACATATGTGGTTAGAAGAAAGAGTGTATGTGTGGTTTGCGTATGTCTATACGCGTGTGTGTTAGTGCGTGTGCGTGTGCATTTGCGTGTGCGTGTGTGTGCGCGCGCGTGTACATGTACGTGTGTGTGAGTGTGTGCATATGTGTGCATTTATACAGTAGTATCTCTTACATGTAGTGGGTATTTATACATACAGTATAAACCTGTGATATTCCGCCTAGCCACGCTGTATAACTGGCAATACAAGGCTCGCAAAGAGACTGATATTTAATAAAACATGACCATCATCCAACGCTGCAAGCACACTGTGTCGCGAGGGATTATATTTCACGATAAAGGGGAACGGCTACCTCAGTGTGCGATATTTCAAGATATTATGTAAATAAATCAAACAGATAGACAGACAGACATAGAGAGATAGATACGTAATAAATAAATAAATAAAGAAAGAAAGAAGTAAATAAATAGAGTCATCATCTTGACAGTCATTATCATCAACAATAATAGTAAGTGATAACAAGAAAAAAAGTAAAACAAAAACAAAAACAAAAAAAAAGCGAACATTACCCACTTGAATTAAACACTATTTTTTCTCATATCGCCACCGACAAGTCCCCTCGCAAAGCGCAGACCTAAATCGCCCTGCACAGCCTCTGGCATTTCACGCACATCATTTTCGCCTCGGAAACTGAATTGCAGACACCATATCCCCCCCCCCCCTCTCCCGCCATCTCACGTCGATATAGTGGGGCATTCGCTACACCGCTCGCAACATCAACAAGCCATCAGCTGCAGATAAAGGTATCAACTGATGATAGAGCACCTGGACAGCTGAAAGTTAGGGTACAATAGCAGCTGACAGTAGTGGCACAACAGCAGCAGATGATAATGGCACCTGGACAGCTCAAAGTAGGCACACCGTAATAGCTGCAGGGAGAAACAACACACAACAGCAGAAAGGAAAGTACCACAAACCGTTGAAGGTAAACAACCCCGGAGCAAGGGCCTAGGACAGTTAATTCACGCGACGGACTGTGTGTGTGTGTGTTTGTGTATGTCGCGTACGAGTGTACCATCGAGCAGCCCAGTGTCGCCGCCACACGACCTCACAAGCCAGCCAGTCTTGGATCCTCTTTAAATTCCCTCCAGCTATGGGCCGCCCCCCCCCCCCGACCCCAACACGTGTCCCGCTCCAACCACCCAAACATCAGAGGAGGGGGGGGAGACAAGCCAGTTCTGATGGCGATGTGAGGGGGGGGGAAGACAATCAAACAAATAATCAAACCAATAAAATACAATAGGAACAACAAAATCAATAATACTAACAACAGTAATAACCACAACAAAATCTAACTAAAGATAACATTGAAATTAACAACCTATTACACCACCACCACCCAAAAAAATCGACCATATGTAAAAATCCAACATTCAAAAAACAAAATGATAAAATAAAACTTGTAACATATTCCTCGCCTCCTCCAAGATTACCCTGAGAAGGGGCGGCCGTACTCGAGGAGAGAGTAAGGAAGCGACGCCGGAAGAGTACGTCACCTTTACCCCCAAAAGCCCGGGCCGGTCAGACAACCACAGGCCTGAGCCAGCGTGTCTTAGGCCTCGGTTTACAATGTGTTTCTGGGCTTACATTGGCTCTGCGCTCGGCATACTGGGATAGGAAGAACATGGGTTGGTTGGGGTTTGGGTGGGTTGGGGTGGGTTGGTGGAAGGATGGATGGGATGGATGGGAGGGGGGGAGAGAGAGGGAGAGGAGAGGGAGAGGTAGAGGGAAGAGGGGGGGAGAGAGAGAGAGAGAAGAGGAGCGAGAGAGAGAGAGAGAGAGAGAGAAAGAGAGAGAGAGAGAGAGAGAGACGAGCAGAGAGAAGAGAAGAGAGAGAGATTATACCAATAAATAAATTAAGTCCGACCCTCCCTGTCCCCGCGAGCGAAATCCTCTTTTCAGGGCCACCACCGCCGCCCTCCAAATTTGCTCTAATGTCAAATCAAGGCATCCCTTTTTCATCCCCCGGGAGCAGCATTTCAGGAATCCACGAACAAACGGCTGAACTACAATTCAACGCTCTCCATTTTTTCGATTTCCTAGCGCTCTGCAGCACTCTCCCCTTCCCCCCCTTCGCCCGGGGTCCGTGTCTGCGCCGGGGGCCCCGGTGAACGACCCCACAGCTTCATGACTTATGTTTTCACAGACTACTAATGGCCTGCGCCTAGTTCATGGCCCCGACGACCATCATCTAACGAGAACCCCCTGGCTAAGAACACCAGAGAGCCAAGGCAGTGCCGGTCAGACGTGTCGAGTTTATAGACACGTGTGTATGTGTATGTGTGTGTGTGTGTGTGTGTGTGTTACGTGTGTGTGGTGTAAGTGTGTATGTGTTTACTGTGCGTGTGTGTGTGTGGTGTGTGTGTGTGTTGTGTGTGTGTGTGTGTGTGTGTGTGGTGTGTGTGTGTGTGTGTGTGTGTGTGTGTGTGGTGTACGCGTTGATGTACGTTCTGTGCAAGCTGTGCTTCTGGGGGTTAAAAAAAAATACAGTGTAGTGCAGTTTTTTTTTTTTTTTTTGTTTGGGGGCCCATGTGTGCATTGATGCTCATGACGAATGCTTAGTCTCTGTACATTGCCCGCATTCCGTCCCTAGACCCCCTCCCAGCCCCAGCGCAATCCCGGCATTCCTAAGTGACCGCGTTTTTGTCCTCACTCCTTCCAACCGCCTGACGAAGGGTCGCGCTGCGGCGGCCGAGGTTCATCATCGACATGGTCTCACACTCCTGCGGAAACGCGAAAATATTCCGATTTTTTCATACATTTACACACAGCGATTATTCCGATTTTTCGTGTATCTACAGATCACTACGAGGGGGCAGAACGTGCATCAATTCGAACGTGTAGCAGTGAAGCTGCAACTCAAGTCAGAAGACTATGAAAGATCATTTGCTACACACTCCATAACGCATTTCCTTACCAACTCCTGAATGACAGCAAGTAATGGGCTTTCGTTTTTGCACATGCCAACAATGACGTTAATAGCATTAACATTAAAAGACCGCTGATGACAATGACGACCAAATGGACATTGACGATAAAAATGGTGTGAGCAGCGATGATGATAGCGAATAACACAGACAAGGACGAACAGAAAAGAAAATACTGATAAGAAAGAAAGAGAAAGAGAAAGAGAAAGAATGAGAGAGAGAGAGAGAGAGAGAGAGAGAGAGAGAGAGAGAGAGAGAGAGAGAGAGAGAGAGAGAGAGAGAGAGAGAGAGAGAGAGAGAGAGAGGGAGAGGGAGGGAGGGAGAGGGGGAGAGAGAGGGAGAGGGGGGGGAGAGAGAGAGGGAGGGAAAGAGAAAGAGAAAGAGAAAGGAAAGAGAACAGGAAAGAGAAAGAGAGAGAAACTCATCTTGATGACGCTCCAATTTCACACTTCTTAAGCTGCCATTCTTAGGCAAGACTCGCTTAATTCTCCAAAACTTTCGTCATTTCGCCCGTAACACCTTCTTTTATTAGATCATGACTTACTCTTTTCCCTCAGTTACCCATCAAAGAGCCAGTCCCCCCACCCCACCCCCTACTAAGAAATATGTATATTAAAAAAGTCATTCCTAATCGGAGTGTTCTATCGATTTTCGAAATCTGGAATGTGTCCTTTTACTAAATGATTTATATATATCTCTGATAAACCAGGGAATAGTGATAGGGAAGATTATGCCAATGACGATGATGGTGACGATAATAATGATGATGTGATAACGATGATGAGATGATGATGATGAGATGATGATTGATGATGATGATGATGATAATAACTGATGATGACGATGACGAGGAAAGGGGAGGAGGAGGAAGAGATGGAGGGCGATGACGACGATATCAAGACGAGCAAAAATAATAACCAGACCTACCATAATAACAAAACTAAAATGGTATTGCCAAAAACTGTAATAATGAAACCGCAAATATAAAACGAAGTGATGCACGCGTAAAAAAAAAAAGAAAGAAGAAAAAAAATCGGAACCTTTTATTTCCAGACGGCATTTTGGAATCATAGTTTCTATTTTAAACTGCAAAGACATTTCAAGGATCATTAACTTATAACCGACGATTTCTATCTTCTTTCTTACATTTATTATTGGGATAAATTTATATATATATATAATATTATATATATCTATATTATATATATATATATCTATATATAATATATATGTATATATATATATATATTATATATATATATATGTAAATTTTTAATCGACCGTGCATGGTAGTTCAACAATGACCAACTTGATAAAAATATATACAGAAATAATAATAGTAATAGATAAAATACAAACAAATAATAGCAAGAACGCAAATCCGTGCAAACATCACAACCGTCTTTGATCTCCAACAAAAAGGGAGAGAGAAAAAAAGTAAAAAAGCGAAGATAAAAAAAGTTTCCATCTTAATATTCATGATATTCATAGAGAACAACAGCTTTCGCCCTCACCCTTCTGCCGCCAGAACTCTGCCATGCAACGGAACTCGCTATGAGAACTCCATTTAGAACTCCAAGATCGAGAAATCCAACTAGAACTCCACCTTGAACTCCACTTAGAATTCCATCTAGGACTCCATCCCGAACTCCATTTAGAACCCCATCCACAACTCCATTTAGAAATCCACCTTGAACTCCATTTAGAACTCCATTTTGAATTCCATTTAGAATTCCACCTAGAACTCCCATCTTGAACTCCATCTTGAACTCCATCTTGAACTCCATCTTGAACTCCATCTTGAACTCCATCTTGAACTCCATCGAGAACGCCGTCGGTTCATCTCTATCTATTCGTTTGTTTGTTTCTTTCTTTGTATGTTGTCTTTGCATTTGAAGTGAAAATATGACGAAAACTTTCTTGTCATTCTCTAATCTTCTTTCTCCTTCCCTTTCCTTTCTTTTATTTTATTTCTCTTTGTTTCCTCCCTTTCTGCCTTTCCCATGCTTGTATCCTTTCTCTTCCCATCCTTTCTGTTCTGTATTTCCTCTTACTTCCTTTTCCCACTTCCCTCTTCCCTCCTTTCCTAACCTCTCCCTCCCTTTCCCAGCCTCCTTCCCTTCCTCCCTCCCTCCCAGCTTCCCTCCCACCCTACCTCTCCCTCCCTCCTTCCCTTTCCCAGCCTCCTTCCCTCCCTCCCCCCCATCCTACCTCTCCCTCCCTCCTCCCCATCCTACCTCTCCATCCCTCCCCCCCATCCTACCTCTCCCTCCCTCCCTCCCAGTCTATGTCTCTCTCCCATCCTACTTTTTCTTCCCTCCTCCCCACACCCTACCTCTTCCCCCCTCTCTCCCTCCTTCTTTCGCCCTCCCCACACCCGCAAGGCAAGAGCAGAGAGCACAGTGGAACAAAAGCGATCGGGAAAACGCCGGAGCCAATTCCAGCCGCTAATAAGGCCAGCAAGAAGGGTCATTAAGAGCTATGAATTAGAAAGACTCTTTACCTTCCGTATAAAGAGGCTCAGCAAGGAGAGACAAGATACATAAATAATCGAGAGATAAGAGGTAATGGCGATGATAATGGTGGGGGTGATAATTCATTTGGAGGTGGGAGCGGTGGTGGTGGTAAAGATGGTGATGATGATGGTGGTGGTGGTGATGATGGTAGTGGTGGTGACTGCTGTTGCTGCTGCTGATGGTGGTGGTGGTAGTGGTAGAAGTGGAGGTAGGGTGGTGGTGGTGGAATTTATAGTGGTGGTGGAGTTGATAGCGGTGGAGGCGATAATGTTGGGGATGATGATTTAAGTAATGGTGAAGATGATGATAATGGAAATGGATCGTGATGCAGATGATGGTGTTAAAAGAGTGGGGTGAGAGAGAAAAAGCAAAAGAGAGAGAATGGGAAATGCGAAAAGAGAGGAGAAGAGAGATGAGCAGCTGGAGTGGGTGGGGAAACGGGAGAAGAAAAGGAAGGAAACAGGAGAAAAGAGAGGGAAGAGTACAGACTGAGGAGCGGAGGGTAAGTGAGAGTAATCAGGACAACTGCAGAGAGAGAAAGAGGGCAGAGAGAGAAAGAGGGCAGAGGGACAATGACCAAAGGGGAGAGATGTTAGAGTCGGAAATAAAAACAGTTTGCTGGAGAGGAGGGAAACGAACAATTAAGGGTGAGGGAAAGAGGATGGGAGAGAAAATATTAGAAAAAAAAGTTAAATAACTATAAACTATAAAAAAAAACATAACATTCAGTCTCTCACCTTCTCCTTCTCCCTCTCCCTCCCTTCTCTCTCTCTTTCCCTCTCCCTCCGTCACCTCACTAGGGGCTAGGCTCAATCAGTTCAAAGTGTCACGGATTGGGGCAAGCTTTGTTCACAAGCCTTGAACTGCACACCAGGTCCAACAGACTGAGGGTGAAAGGAAAAAGGGAAGGACATAGGGAGGTGAAAGGGAGGAGGAGGAGGAGGAGGAGGAGGAGGAGGAGGAGGAGGAGGAGGAGGGAGGAGGAGAGGGAGAGAGAGAGAGAGAGAGAAAGAGAGAGAGAGGGAGAGAGAGAGAGAGAGAGAAGAGCAGAGAGAGACAGAGATAGAGAGAAGAGTATAGAGAGAGGGAGGGAGGGCGAGAGGGAGGGAGGAAGGGAGGGAAGGAAGTAAGGAAGGAAAGAGAGAGAGAGAGGAGGGAGGGAAGGAGGGAGGAAGATACAGAAAGAAAGGAAGAGAGGAAGAGAGAGAGAGAGAGAGAGAGAGAAAGGAGGGAGGGGGAGAAGATAGAGTGAGGGAGAGAGGGAAAGGGGGAGAGAGTGAGGGGACGAGGAAAGAGGGAGGGGGAGAGAGAGAAGGGAGGGGGAGGGGAGAGAGGGAGAGGGGCGAGTGGAGGGAGGAGAGAGCAGAGGGGGAGGGAGGTAGGTAGGAAAGATAGAGAGGAGAGAGAGAGGAAGAGAAGAGAGAGAGAGAGAGAAGAGAGAGGAGAGAGAGAGATAGAGAGGGATATGAGAGAGAGAGAGAGTTAAAGTTTGAGGTTAGGAATTCCGTTGGATCCAAATGGATATTCTTGGTGTTCCATACTGTCTGCTTGCTTTTGCTCACGTGTGTGAGCTGACTGGTGGTGCTGACTCGACGGAACCGAGTCCTTGCCCGCCGTGGGTGCCCATCCCACAGTATTAACCTCCGGGCGACAGTTTCAAACTTCTCGCGCCTGGGCGGGGCGCGAACCGCCGACCCCTCCTCGATGAGAGGCACGACCACGTTTACCACTCTAACTAGCGCCGGGGCTAGAGAAGAGAGAGAGAGAGAGAGAGAGAGAGAGAGAGAGAGAGATAGAAGACAGAGAGAGAGAGAGGAGGAGAGAGAGAGAGAGAGAGAGAGAGGGAGAAAGGGAGGGAGAGGGAGAGGTGAGAGGGAGAGGGGAGGAGGGAGAGAGAGTGAGGGAGGGAGGGAGGGAGGGAGGGAGAGAGAGAGAGAGGAGAGAGAGAGAGAGAGAGAGAGAGAGAGAGAGAGAGAGAGAGAGAGAGAGGGAGGGAAGGAGGAGGAAGAGAGAGATGGAGAGAGAGGGAGAAGAAAGAAATACCAGAGAGAATGAGCTCAACAGGCCCCCCCCCTCTCTCTCCTCAATCCCTTACCTTTTTCCAGAGAAACGTGTAAATACGTATACACGCACACACATACATACATATTACATACATATATACATGCATGCATGCATGCATGCATACATACACACACACACACGCGCGCATACGCACGCTCGCATACGCACGCACGCACGAAGCACACAAACGAGCGCATACGCACAACCGACGCGCCATACAACACGCGCGCGCCCCACAAGGGCGCGCACGAAGAAAGTACAAACGGGCACGCACGCGTACTACCGCACGTTGTTGGAAGAGTCGACGGGTGCACGCACAGCACACACAAACACACCACCAAAACCACACGCCACACACAAAACATACGCGGACGCACACGGCTACGCAGCAGGTGCGCATCGGATACGCAGCTACACCTACACAACTCCACAAGCACAAAATCCAATCCCAAACTTTTCTTTGCGGATTCCCACCAATCTCTTCCACCATTTTTCTCCGTTCTTCTCCCGACTCTTCATACCACGCGCGAGAAAGGAGGTGGGTAATGGAAAAAAGGATAAAACGAACTATCAAGAGAGAAGAAGAACAAATAAGGTTGAAGATAGATAAAATGCCTCAGATTGCCTCCCTCCTTCATTTAATTCTCATACCCACGAACTGTATCTTTACAACCCTCCCGAAACCCCATTACAGACGAGATACGAGAGAGAGAAAAAAAATATACATATGTATCTGTACAAGTAAAAAGAATCCTGATTGAATCATCTGAAGGTGGATCGATTCAATTTGCGCTTTCCTTAAGAATTACGCATCGAAGGGAGGAAAAGGGAAAAAAGGGGAAAACTCATTTCCTCTTTACAACCACCCTTCTGTCCGCCTCTACGCCCCCCCCTCCCCCCTAAAACCGAAGTGTTGCCCCGCGTGAATATATATTTCACTTGAAGAAATATAACAAGCTTTTCGGCTCTTTTTAAAGAAGGCCTTGGGTGTCAACTGCACGGGCGTGAGAGAGTGAGAGTAAGAAGGGGAGGGGGGGGGGAGGAGGAGGAAGGAGGGAGGGAGGAGGAGGAGGTAGGAGGGGGGAAAGGGGCAGCGGGGAGTGGGGGAGGAGGAAGGAAGGAAGAGGAGGCGAGGAAGAAAGGAAGAAGGAGAAAAGATAGAGATTGAGATAGTGAGACATTGAGGGGGAAGGAGGGAGAGAGTAGATAGAGAAGAGGAGAGAGAGAGACAGAGAGAGAGAGAGAGAGAGAGAGAGAGGGAGAGAGAGAGAGGAGAGAGGGAGGACAAAAAAGGGAGGGGGGGGAGGAAAAAAACAAGGGGCGGGGATGGGGAAAGGGGAACAGGGAGAAAGGGAGGAGGGAAGGGAGGATGGGGAGGGAAGGAGGGGACGGAAAAATAAGGGGGACATGGGAGGGAAGGGGAGGTAGGAGAAGGGAGGAAGGAAGGAAGGAGGGGGGGGGGGGGGTGGGGGGGAGGGATGGAGAGAGAGAGGAGAGAGAGAGAGAGAGAGAGAGAGAGAGAGAGAGGAGAGAGAGAAGGTAACGAGAGAGAGAACGAGAGAGGAGATAGAGGGGGGGGGGGGGGGGGGGGGGGGGGGGAAAGAGGAGGGGAGGAGGGGCGGGGGAGGGAGGGAGGGAGGGAGGAGGGGGGAGGAATGGAGGGGAGGGGGGTAAGGAAGGAAAAGGGGGAGGAGAATAGGAGAGGGCGGGTGAGGGGAGAGGAGAGAGGCAGAGATAGAGAGAAGAGAGGGTGAATAGGAGGGGAAGCTAGAGGAGAGAGAGAGTGCGAGTGCGAGATGAAGAGAGAGGGAGAGAGAGGGAGAGAGGGAGAGGAGGAGGAGAGAAGAGAGATAGAAAGAGGGAAGACGGAGAGAGAGCGAGGGGGGGGAGAGGAAGAGAGAGGTGAGAAGAGGTGGGGGGGCAAAGAAAAGAGAGGAGAGAGAGGGAGAGGAGCAGGAGAAGGTGGAGGGAGAAGAGAGGGGAAGAGAAGAGAGAGAGATAGGTAAGAGTAAGAAGGAAGAGAGAAGAGGGAGAGAGGAGGGAGAGAGGATAGGGGGAAGAGAAGAGGGGAGTAGTGGGAGGAAGAGGAGAGAGGAGTGAGTAGAGAAGAAAGTGGGAGACGGGGAGGAGGTAGCTAGATAGAGGGACGATAGCAAAGCAATAGAAGAAGAAAGAAGAATAATAAGAAAGGAAGACGGAAGGAACAAAAAAAAAAATAGCCAAATGCCCTCTCTTCGCGCGGGAGCAGGCCACCAATCACACGCGCCATACTCCCCTAATTTCCCTCTCTCCGCCTTTCTTCCCCTTTCTCAGAGGCAGAAAATTATTGTAAAAAAAACAAAAAACATAAAAGACCTGCCTGACGGGGGCTGCCACTGGACGAAACTAAACGTTGCGGGGGGTCAACGACGACCGGAAGGAAACGAACGGCGCGAACAGGTAGAGAGGGGGAAGGGGGGATGCCTGAGACGCGCACCTGGCATCAATAGTCCCCCCGATGCAAGGCCGATCCCCCTTTTTCTCCTTGCTTTCTTGCTTCTTGCTTCCCTCGGCTTCTCAAGACGGAGGTCAACATGGCGTCTCAAAATACCTCACAATCACTTAATTAAAATGTAAAAACAGCAGCAGCAAATTACAATACAATACAAAAAATTACGCCGATACAACAAAACAAAAACTGTGGTGGATCAGACAACAACACATGCAAACTCATATATATTTTTATATATATACCATATATTTATATATATACATATCTTATATACACATCATTATAGACATATTTTATATATACAATATATATACATATTTTATATATACATATATATACCATATTATATATCCATATATATATATTATTTATATATATATATTATACATAATATAATATTATATATATATATATTATAATATAATATATGTACACACGCACAACACACGAGGCACACGACAACACATACACACACACTACGATCACCCACACACACACGGACACAGAAGACACCCACACTGCACACAGACCACAAAACACACACACACACAACATACACAGCACACATAATACACACACACCAACTACACACACACACATGAACACACATGAACACACCACACACACATATCTACATATATATCTATCTTACATATAAATACAAAAATATAGATATAATATTATATATATCTTATATATATAATATATATTTTTTTTTTTTTTCTTTTTTTTTTTTTTTTTTTTTGGGGGGGGGGGAGGCGTTTTGCTTTATCCGTGTGTCTTGCAGTGTTGTGCATGACTACAATAATATGGTCTGCCTGTTGTATAAAACGTCCCCAAGACCTCTCGTTTGATATATTATGTTCCAGCAGGAGTATGTTGGAAAACCTGTATAATACACACACACACACACACACACACACACAAAACAATACACACACAAGCACACACACAACCACAACACAGCCACACACAACAACACACACACACACAGTCAAACACCATACACACACACTACACACACACATATAATACATATACATATACTATAAATACAATATATAATATATATATATATATACTATATATATATATATATATATAAATATATATATAATATATATATATACTGAGAGAGGGAGAGAGAGAGAGAGAAAGAAGAAGAGAGAGAGTGCAGAGAGTAGAGGAAGAGAGAGAGAGAGGTAGAGTGAGAGAGAGAGAGAGAGAGAGAGAGACAGAGACTTGCCAGTGAGATCTATAAACAAAGGAGCGCGGATCAAAGACGCCAATGATTAAGCTTCAAACTTCATTCACTCGAGACACAGAACAGGATTGTAACCTAATTTGGAACCCATCTGGTTTCCCCGCGCCAGGGAACGATTCGAGACATCGCCATCGCCGGCTCCAGTTGACTGTCTATCTGTCTGTGTATGTGGCTTAACGGACGGGTCACGGACGCACGCATGAGGACAAGGACAAACAGAGGCGACGGGAAGGAAGGAGTAGAGGGGTGAGATGAAATAACAACAGGTGAATGAGCGAGCGAGCGAACGAGCGAGAGAGGGAGGGAGGGAGAGAGCACGAGGACGAGAGAGAGAGAGGAGAGAGCACGAGGAAGAGAGGGAGAGAGAGGAGAGAGAGGAGAGAGAGAAGAGAGAGAGAAGAGAGAGAGAGAGAGAGAGATAAGAGGAAACAAAGAAGCTCACCCAACCTGGATCAAGAAACACCGCCTCTAACACAATTACCTCCCTCTTCCCATCTCCTTAATGGTTCCTCCCTCCCTCCTCCGAAATTCATCCACTCCCTCCTCTCCCTTCTCCAAAACGCTGGAGGGAAAGGAGGAGAAACGGAGAGAAAGAGAGAGAGGAATGCCAACTTTTCCTTGTGTATAAACATGCCACCGATCATCTTGACGCTGGGGAAAAATAGAGGGTTTATGAGAGGCTGGATAAGCGCTTCGGAGTCAAAAGGACCTGGGGAGAGGAGACGAGGGGAGAGGGGACGAGGGGAGGCGAAGTAGGAGGGGAGAAGAGATGGGGAAAAAGAGGAGAGAAGGTGAGGAGAGGAAAGAAGAGAACACGAGAGAAGAGGAGCGAAAAAAGTGAAGAGAGCAGGGAAAAGAAGGGAGAAGAGGGGATAGAGGAAAGGGGAGAAGAGATGATAGGAAAGAAGACAAGAAGAGAAAAAGAGAAAAATGAAAAGAAAAGAAAAGAAAAAAGACAGAAAAGAAGAGGGGAGAAAAGGTGAAGAGAGGGAAGGAGAGGGAAGAAGGGGATAAGTATAGTAAGGACAATCGAGGAGAGAAGAAAGGAACTAATGAGAAGAGAAGAGAAAAGAGAAAGTTGTAACCGATAAAAGACCAAAAGTTAAATATAAGAAAGAAAAAGAAAACGCACTCAACACACAGAAAACAGAACATGGATAGGAAGTGAAAAGAAAAGTTTGGAAACAAGAAAAGAACGAGAAAGCAAGCAGAATAAAACCGAAAAAAGAGAAGAAGAAAAAAACGCCAACCGGACAATTCACACGCGCCACAACCTCGTTTCAGACACGCGGGGAGGGAGGTTCCACGACACGCCCCCCCCCCCCCGTCCCCCACGCCGTCGTCGTCTCGAAGTGAGGAAAAAAATCCTTCAGGCGTTTAGTAATCTTCCGGCCAAGCAAGATCTCGGCTAAGCAAACACATTTAATCTGTCTCACATCTTACGAGAATTACACAGCACGTTCTGGCAGGAGAGAAAGAAAAAGAAAGAGATTTCAAAATATAAAAATTTTTTTTTTTTTTTTTTTTGCCCGTTTATTTTAAGTGTTTCCGGGCAGATAACCGTAGAATCGTTTTTTTTACTGCTACCTTTTTGTGTTACATTCTTATTATTACGTTTATTCTCTTTCTTATTATAATTATTCTTTCTCTTATGCTTATTTTGGTCTCTATTATTATCATTATTATTATTATTATTATTATTATTATTATTATTATTATTATTATTATTATAATTACTATAATCACTATAATAATAATAATCATAATCATAGTAATGATTATCATTATTGTCATTATTACTGGCATCAGTATCATTGTTATTAGCATTATTGCTATTATCATTATCATCATTACTATTAACCATTTCCCTATTCTTAGCGTTGTTGCTAGTTATTGTCCCCTCATCATCAACATTCTTATTCTCTCTTTAATGGTTAACAGAGTACCATTGTCATCGACATTAAAATGACAATTTGCATGCTGTAACATTTTCCTAATGAAAAATAATTATTATTAAATACCTATTTATCGGAAAAGAAAATTAATAAAAAGAAAAAAGGAAAGAGAGAGAAAAAATAATTTCGATTCAAATTTTGTCTTCAGATCAGAAATATTCCACAACGCATTTACATAAACTTTCGCATTAACATTCATTAAAATGTAGATGGAGATAATCATAATAATTTGAGTGTGAACCTCGCAAAAAATCCAAAATCATTGAAGTTCAAATATGAGAATAAAGCGCCATACTTTTACGAACTCATTAAACTATACAGAAAGAAATGAAAGCCGACATAATAAAGAATATTTTCAATTATAGCATTAATCTCGTCATATGAAAAAAAACAGGCCAAAATTATCATCCAATATAATTACTGTTTGAGTATAACAAAGTATCTTGTGTAAAAAGTGTATTTGCAACGAATTATTTTTTTCAATTACTAACTACTTAATATATACCATCGTAAACCCACATGCACAAATGCGAAACACACATGCACGCACACGCACACAGGCACAGACACACACACACACACAGACACACACACACACACACACACACACACACACACACACACACCACACACACACACACCACACATACACACACACACACACACCACACACACAACACACCCCACACACAACCCCCGAGATACACACACACACACACACACACACACCCCACACACACCCCACCCCCACACACACACTCTCTCTCTCTCTCTCTCTCTCTCTCTCTCTCTCTCTCTCTCTCTCTCTCTCTCTCTCTCTCTCTCTCTCTCTCACACCTGCCGTGTTGTTGGAGTGCGAATGCATGTATCGAGACGTGAAATTAGAGCGTGTGATATCTCGCTTAATAAAGTTCAGATCAGGAGGAATATGTTTGCGAATATTTTTTTGAGGGACTCGCTTTCTCGATTTTCGGAGGCTCTGGTAAGGATTTTGTATTGGCGGAAGAAGACAATTTTTATTTCATGATCTGGATTTTATTTATTCATTATTAATATCGATACTATTCTTTTTGTTTTTGCTTTCAGATTATTGTTGTAAAAATCTGAAGGATTCTTTGCGGTCCGCTCGAAGAAATTTGTTAAGGCACAGCATCCTCTCCCTCTCTCTATCTCTCTCTCTCTCTCTCTCTCTCTCTCTCTCTCTCTCTCTCTCTCTCTCTCTCTCTCTCTCTCTCTCTCTCTCTCTCTCTCTCTCTCTCTCCTTTTTTTCAGCATTTCCCATCATTGGGCATTGACGTTGCTGCCTCCGGAGATGCGTGTGGAAGCTGGTGGCCGATCAGGAAACAAGAGTTGGTAATTGTCGCCGGCGGTTTGGGCGCATGGGGGGCTGGAGGGATGGGGGGGGGGATGCAAAGAGACGAAGCCATTTTGGGCAACAATTTCCCTTTCGAAAGGAGGAAATTTGCGTTGTGATGAGGAAGGGGAGGCTTGCGTTTAGGTTTTCTAATGAGGTTTTTGATCTTTGATGTTTTTTATTATTATTATTATTTCTTTTTGACTTGCAGTAGTTCACGCTGGTTCACTCCCTCGCCTGTCCTGCCCTGCCCTCCCTTCCGACCCCCACTCCCCCTCCCCATCTCCTCCCTCTCCTCCCCACGCGCGCGTGTACGTGTACTTTTACATATGCATATTCGCGTGTGTGTATGTGCACACCTGTCTGTACCTGTGTGTGCGGGCAATTGAGGCATTAATTATTCCATTACGTGTTTATGAAAATGGCACAAACACGTTAATCCCGGAGGCCTCTCGAGCCTGTTCGACATTTACGCGCCGGATAATATCAACGTGCTACACACATGCCTCCGCAAGGGTTGCAGCTTGTTGCAATCCTTGGGACTATTTGCTTACCCTATCCACTTTTTTACCTCTATCCTGTTCGCATTTCTTCATCCACTTACCTCTGTGGCTCATATTTCTCCTTTAATATACTTGTAACTTCCATTTTTCTTCGTCAATCTACCTGTAAGGCCCATATCTTCTCATTACTTTCCCTGTACAGCTCATATTTCTTCGTTACGTTACTGAGCGAACCATTTTTTTTCTAACG
>NC_051393.1:13959083-13961583 GCF_015228065.2 Penaeus monodon
CTCCTCCTCCTTTTCATCATTCTCTTTCCTTTTTCTCCCCCTTCTCTTTTTTATCCTCCCACATCCTTTTTCTTACCCTACTTCGCCTTTTTTCCCTCCCATTCATCCCTTCTTTTATGTCCTTTCCCTTCTTTTTTCTCAGTCTCCATCCCCTTCCTATTTCTCCTCCTCCTCTATTCCCTTTCCTTTTCTCTACCTCTTTCCCCTCCTCCTCATTTTCCATCCCTCTTCCTCCCTCCTCTTCCATTCCCCCTCCTTCAGCCATATCCCCTCACTTCTTAACTCAGAAAACGTCCGAGGCAGAGAGAGCTATGTAACGTCAGAACGTCTCAAGGTCTCGGCGAGGAGGACCTGTGTCAGGTTTCGAAGTTTTATTTTCTGCGCCATTCGCGGCAAGAGACACTAACTTTTCGGAGCTGAACTCGAGCAGGAGATAAAAATCTTTCGGAAAACGCAATGCACGACTCGCAAGACTAGGGACAGCTTCCGCTACAGTTTCGCCGGTGGAACTTTCATTAACGATTTGCATGCGAGGTCTTCGAGTTTCATCAGTACCCAGTACTATTTTTCTTAATATTATTATTATCGCTCTTTCGCTCTTAATAAATATTTTTCTTTAATCGTTTATCTTATTTCATCTGATGGGACACGTATTATAAAACATCTTATCCACAACATTCAATACAAGAATACCAATAAAACATCAAGTAAGTAAACAACGCAATATCCATATAAATACATTATAAAACAGCCTACCCAGCGAGCATAGGCCTATCGCCGGCTTCGGTTAACATGGCAAAACCCTCCCGACGCGGGAGACACACACCTTTCCTCCTCCTCCGACCGACGAGAAGCAACACATCGGCGTCAAATTGAAGTCTGTTGTTGGCTACGAATAATCAAACCTTTTTGTAGAGAACGCTCGGTTGCAACCCATGAACTATGCAACAAGATCAGAGCGCGCGAGTTAACTCTTCGGGAACTTAGACAAACACCTAAGGTGATTTCCCCTTTCTCCTTTCTCTCCTTCGCCTCCCCTATTCCTTCTCTCCTCCCCCTTCCCTCTTCTATCGTTCCCCTTCTCGCCTTCTTTTCCTCATTTCCTCTTGTCTTCCTTTTTCTTTCCCTCTCCTCTTTTCCTCTCTTCTCCCCCTTTCTTTACCTATCCCTCCTCCCCTTCTCTCTCTTGTTTCTCTTCCCCCTCCCGCTCTTCCCCTTCTTTCGCCTCCCTATTCCTCTTCCCCCACCCTCTTGTGTTTGTTGTTGTTGCTCTTCAAAGTGGCGCTCACTTCGAAATACGGTTCGTCGACTTCGGAGCAAGAAAAAGACAAGCAAAAAATGTAAACAAGGTGATCAAATATATAAAAGATATATATATATATATATATATATATATATATATATATATATATATATATATATATTTAAATAAGAACGAAATAGTTAAAACAATAAAAAAGAGATAAAAAAAGAGATACACAAGAGCGGCATGAAGGGGGGAAAAAACGAAAATAAACAAACAGAAAAAAAGGGCGAGGCAGAAAGCTAAAAAACTAAAATTCATGTAAAAGGCCCAAGAACAAAAGACTCGACAAGAAAAGAAGTGAAGAAAAAACGAAATGAAAAGAAATGAAAAAAGTGGAACATCAGCTGCTTTTTAATGTGAAGATGCCTTTGAGGGGATGCGCGCCCTCTCGCCATCGATTGCAAGTTCTAATTATTCGCTCGCGGATTTCAGCCCCGACTCTCTGATCTGTCTGTCTCCCTGTCTGTCTGTCTGCCCGTTTGTCTGTTTGTCTGCCTATCTATCTGTCTGCTTGTTGCTCTCTGATTTGTCTGTCTGCCTAAGTGTATAAAAAAATCATCCCAATGACTATGACAAATAAAAATGTTATAGTACAATAGAGGAGACAGACGGAGCGGGAAAGGGAGAGGAGGAGGAAGGTGTGCGATGAAGAAACAAGAAAGAGGAGGGGGATAGGGAGGTAATAGAAATAAAGAAGGTAAGTAAAAAAATATGAATTAAAATGAAGACAGGAAGATAGAAACGAGAAAAAAGAAACAAAGGGAGAAAATGGGGGGAGGGGGGGAGGGAGGGAGGGAGGGAGGGGAGAGGGAGGGAGGGAGGGAAGGAGAGAGAGAGAGAGAGAGAGAGAGAGAGAGAGAGAGAGAGAGGGAGGGAGGGAGGGAGGGAGGGAGGGAGGGAGGGAGAGAGAGAGAGATGAAGACAGGAAGGCAGAAAGACAGACAAACAGACTGAGTCCGAGTGCATTTCTTCGCAAAGGAGAGCAGAGCCCCCCCCCCCCCCCCCCGCGCTCCCCAACAGCATCCCGAGGCAACCGCCGTGAGCCCGGCAGCCTCGCAGCTCGGGTAACAAACTTCCCTTAAAACAGCATAATCCCTTAAGATCACACGGCTTACAGGGAGGCGGGCGTTTATGAGGCGTCCTGCCTGCTCGCCCGCCCTCCCTTCCACGCCTCCTTTCCTCCCTTCCCATCCC
>NC_051393.1:13966583-13981583 GCF_015228065.2 Penaeus monodon
ACTATTCCAAGTTAACTTTTATATCTCTTTTCTAATTGACACTTTGGCGAAAAATACAGGCGTAGGAGTCGCGTAAACCTCCACGGATACAGCGACAAAATGGCAATATAAACCTCAGAGAATATACACTATATCTATGTCGTAAGATGCGATATAATCATGAAATAAAACAAAAACGTGATTATTCGAACCTTCCCAGTCGCTGCACCTGCGCCTTCCATTACCTGAAGGAGAGAGAGAAAAAAAAACATAATCATCTTTACATAAAAAAAAAAAAAAGGTTACAGACTCGATTAACTGAAGTGCTTCCCTCATATTTGACAAGTCATTATCCCGATTCCACACGCAACACATTCAAACACAGCCCAACTAGCATGGCAACACAGGCGGACACAACCCTGGTGTGTTCGGATGTTCGGCCCCGGGACACGTTTTATGCCGCGATAAGCAGATGAGAGGCGGTGCGCACTAAAAGACAGATGAGATGGCTTGGGTGCTGCCATGAATGGAGAGAGGGAGAGAGGGGGAAGGGGGGAAGGGGGATGGAGGACAGAGGGAGAAGGGGAAGGGGAAGGGGAGGGAAGGAGGGGGGAGTGAGGTCGAGGGAGGTGATAGCGGGAAGAGGGAGAGGGGGGAGAGGGAGAGAGGGGGAGAGGGAGGGAGGGGGAGAAGAATAGGGGAGAGGGAGGGACTGGCAGAGAGAGAGAGAGAGAGAGAGAGAGAGAGAGAGAGAGAGAGAGAGAGAGAGAGAGAGAGAGAGGGAGAGGGAGGGAGGGAGGGAGGGGGGGAGAAAGAAAGAGAGGGAGAGAGAAGGAGGGAGGGAAGGAGGAAGGGAGAGAGAGAGAGAGAGAGAGAGAGAGAGAAAAGAGAGGAAGGAAGAGGGAGGAGGGAGGAAGGGAGGAGGGAGGAGAGAGAGAGAGAGGAGAGAGAGAGAGAAGAGAGAGGAGAGAGAGAGAGAGAGAGAGAGAGAAAATGAAAGAGAAAGAGAGAGAGACCCAGCAGCCTGCCCCCTGTTACTAACTGCTGGAGGAGAGTGTGTGAATAACCAATAACCAATAAGCGAGCAAATGTTTTCGTTCCGAGGCCCGTCTTGTTGCGAAGAAGGCATATCTTGAGTCTTTCATTAAATATCTATAACACATAGGGGTCTACTTAAATATTGCCGTATTTTTCTCCCAGAATGGTTGCTGGCGAGGAAACTGAGGGAAGGGGGGGGGGTGAAAGATATGAGAAAACGGGTAAGGAACACGGGAAGAGAGAGGATGATTGTGAAAAGACGATGATAACGATGGGGATTATTAAAATGATAATGATAATGGTAGTGATATCGAAAAGGATGAAGATGACGATGACGATGACAATGGCAACGAGTGTTGGTGATGGCGACGACGACTGATGAGTGATGACAAAGACTGATGATGACGATGACGAAGGTAGATGTGGTTATAGTGATGATGGTGATAACGACGAAACAAATAGAAAACCAGAGGCGGAGAGGAAGATAATCCCCAGGACGAAGATAAGGAGAAAGAGAAGGAAGAAAGGATATTTGGAAGGGATAGAAGAGAAACCAGCTGCCACAGAGTGAGATGGAGCAGATCCTCTAAGCATCTATTAGCCCATTTGTGCATCTATTAGCCGCATTATCCTGCATGTAATGAGGCCTTTCCCCTCGCCTTTCTAAATATACACAAGGAAGACTAGGGAGGAGGGGGGAGGGGAGGGCAGGGGGGATTCTTTCATCGATGTACTTCAACCTCAAAGTACGTAGGCGAGTGTACCTAAGATGTTCCGGGAGTGTACCAATGCACCAGTAAGTCTTTCTAAATATCAATGGGAGCGTACCGCGGTTGCACAGCCATAGGCCTACTTTTAAATTACAGTAACCAGTGGAGTAACGAGGTGTACTGGGCAGTATGTATGTGTGTGTGTGTATATATATATATATATATATATATATATATATATATATATATATATATATATATATATGTGTGTGTGTGTGTGTGTGTGTGTGTGTGTGTGTGTGTGTGCGTGCGTGCGTGCGTGCGTGCGTGCGTGCGTGCGTGTATGTATGTATGTATGTATGTGTGTGTGTGTGTGTGTGTGTGTGTGTGTGTGTGTGTGTGTGTGTGTGTGTGTGTGTGTGTGTGTGTGTGTGTGTGTATGCATGTATGTCTACATGTATTTTATCTGTTTATTTATTTATTTATTTCTATTATTTTTTCCGATGCACACACTATTACCACAAAGGGGATCTTAGCGGAAAAAAACGTTCGTGCTTTTAACTGCGCAAATCTCCCTTTCCTTAAACACACCTCACTGAACATACAGGAAACAGGAAATATAAACAAAAGTCGTTGAAAATAAATAATTGATTAAATAAATAAATAAAGAATATCTAGCACTGACGTCTTGCATCCGGAACAAAGAATACCGCTGTCTCTATGTTAACTGTTACTAATGCGTCCTTAGTACCACAGTAACTATCACCAATGCGATTTTCAACAGTATGGTAAACGCCACCAATGCTATTCCGGTAACCGCTACCATTTTCATCCCATCCCCGTTTCCAAAGTAAGCGCTTTTAATGTTTCAAATACCATGGCAATCACCAAAATATCACCCAAGTACCACGGTAATCCCAGCGAAATATAATCCAAATACCATGTTAATTCCTACAAATATCACCTAAATAACCACGTAATTGGTCCCCAAAAGCATTATCATCATCACAATAATGATGATGAGAGGAAAAAAATAAATAATAATTGTTATCATTACTATCATTATTATTTCTGCTTCTACTGTTTTCATTACCATTATCATCATTATCACCACCATTATTACTATAATTATAACCATTATAATTATCACAATTACTATCAATATTCTTATCATTACCATTATCATTATTACTATCATATCTTTATTGTTAACACATTATAATAATGGTGATGATGATAATAACAATATTCATTGTTTATTAATATCATTGATATTTTCATTAATACTATTACTGTCACCATCTTCATTATCATAATTATCGCTATTAATAATATCATTGTCATTCCTATTATTATTATCACTGCTATCATATCACCACCACTATCAATATTATCATAATCATCAATGTTATGATATTACCATCACCATCAATACTATCATAATCATCACTGCCATCATATCACTATCACCATAAATATGATCATAATCATCACTGTTATCATATCACCATCACCATCAATATTATCATAATCATTATCATTAATTATTATTATCATCATCATCATCTTACTATTATTATTATAATCTTCATTATAATCACTACTATCATTCTCACTTTCATTACTATTCTTATAATTTCCATAACTATTCTCACTATCAATATCATTACTACTATCACAATTTTCATTACCATTCTCATTATTATTACCACTACTATCATTGTTATTATAATTTACCTTCTCATTACCCCTTAACATTATATGTTTACGATTATTCATGTCTCATCATTATACCTGTCATTACCATTATCAACATCATCACCATTATCCTTGCCCGGGCGTGTTTTCCGACATCCCAACAGCGCTCTTTACATAAGCGCATAATTAGAAACACAATGGTAGTGCCTGCGTGCTTTTTGGCGTAAACACTGTTTCGCCATCGCCCGCCCATTTTCCTGCGGATTTCTCCTCGTCTGTGCAAAACAGGTTCGTGTAGCTGAATGTAGATATCGCCGTAGAGAGACATGGCATAAGACATACAGATAAATAGATAGATAGATAGATAGGCAGAGAGACATACAGACAGACAGACAAAAAACACAGACCACTGACACAGACACGCATTCACAAAACAAAATAAATAAACATATCGACAAATAAACAAATAAACAAAAAACAAATAAATAAATAAAAGCAATATGCATCTCAGAGTATTGTTAATCACCTGTTGCCGAGCACTAGGCTACGACCTGTCTTGTCTCGGATTTACTGTGGTGTTGTTGCAAGCGTTGATATTGCTGTTGCATAGCGAGCTATGTAATACTGACTGCCCCAACCCCCGCTTATCGCTGCCCTGCAATCACTGTTGTTGATGGCTGCATACCCGTCCCTGTTAACTACATTAGCGCTACAGTTGTTTAAGTCTTAGTTTCTGTTACTCTTCTCTGTTTGTTTGTTTTTTCTTTTATCATTTGGTTCTTTCGATATTTTTATTGATCTCTCTCTTTCACATTGTTTTCTTGCTCGGATTATTTTTATTTATTTATTTATTTATTTTTACTCTCTTGTTTAAAACTGACGCTGTCACCTTAAGGGAGTCAGCTACTGCATCGCCAAGGCCGGGTTTCCTTCCCTGGATTTCTCACTCTCCAACTCTTCTCCTGTGCATTTAAAGAAAGAGTGAGGAGAGAAAGGAAAAGAGAGAGAGAGAGAGAGAGAGAGAGAGAGAGAGAGAGAGAGAGAGAGAGAGAGAGAGAGAGAGAGAGAGAGAGAGAGAGAGAGAGAGAGAGAGAGAGGGAAAGAGAGAGAGAGAGAAAAAAAAATAAAAATAAAGAGAAAGGGAGAGAATGTGAAAGATAGAGCCCGAGAGAAAAAAGAGAGCGGAGGAAAAATGTGAACCCACCATTAGCTGGGCCATACAGCACCTCGCCGACCTGCATCAACGCTCTCTTCACACCCATACACCCTCGCTCTTCGTGACCGGCACTAAGCCCCGCCACTCCTCTGCCTTTACGCTGCGGATAGACAGGGATGGGGGGGGCGCAGGCACACACACACACACACACACACACACACACACACACACACACACACACACACACACACACACACACACACACACACACACACACAAATACACACACACACACACATATTTATATACATATATATACACAAATTATGTATATGTACGTATATGTATATGTACGTGTGTGTGTGTGTGTGTGTGTGTGTGTGTGTGTGTGTGTGTGTGTGTGTGTGTGTGTGTGTGTGTGTGTGTGTGTGTGTGTGTGTGTGTGTGTGTGTGTGTCTGTGTGTGCGTGTGCGTGTGCGTGTGCGTGTGCGTGTGCGTGCGCGTGTGCGTGCGTACGTGTGTGTGTAAATAAATAAATAAATATATGAATATATACATTATATATATAACTATATATAACTATATATATATATATATATATATATATATATATATATATATATATATATATATATACATATATATACACACACACACACAAACACTTATCCCGTGCATCTCCCCCCCCCCCTCCGGGCTCTTTCCACGCCCCGGTACCTCAACTTCTATCACTATTCGCAAACTTCTCAGAATACGTGTATTCCAGTTTCTCACAACACACTTGTATATTCATGGTTATTTTCTAGCTCATGATTCCTTTCATTAGTTACCTTTGTAAGTGTCATCAAGCTCATTTGTTAAAATATTTTCAAAAAGACTTACTAAGGCAAAATAGCCCCCCCCTAAAAATAAGTAATTTAATAAATGAATAAATCACTAATTAATTGAAAAGCATAGAATAAAGAAAAGGCAATTACGAAAGACTAAAGATCAAACCCATAAAATCTGTAGTTTGCGTCTGCAATTGAATATTCAACCCTTTTATTCTGTCTGCAATTGCAATCGATGATTCATAACGTTCAATCGACAAGTACAATGGAATATTAATTTCATTTAGAGGATTCATTCCGTCTTTCCCTTCCGTACTTGCAATGGAGCATTCATCCTGATTGCTCTGTAAAGCACTGCAATCGAGGATTCCTCCCGTGCTGACCCAGACGTTCATGTTTCCGCCCTCGACCTTCGCAGCCGTTCGCCCCTCCTCCTCCACTCCCACAGGTGCCCTCTCCGCCGCGCTAATAACCTGTTAATATTCTCCCGTCGACGCTGCCTCCGTCCCGCGCTGCACTTCATAAACATGTTTTTATGTTAATCTTCGATTCTGTTCTCTGTCCTCCTGACATATCTCTGCATGTCAGGTCCCTCTTCACTCTCACTGTTTTATCTTCTATGTCAATTGCTCTTGCACTGGAATTAAAAGTAACGCAGAACCATTTCAACTGCCTTCATTTTTGGACACACTCTCTCTCTCTCTCTCTCTCTCTCTCTCTCTCTCTCTCTCTCTCTCTCTCTCTCTCTCTCTCTCTCTCTCTCTCTCTCTCTCTCTCATTAAACACCATTCATGCACTCATTCTCTCACTTGCTTACTCTTTTTTCCTTCCCTCCCCACTTCCTTGAATCTTCCATTTTTTCCTTCCTTTTCCTTATTCTTCCCCACCCAATTTCCGTTTCCTCAAGTTTACACATCTTTTCCCACGTTTCCTATCCCCGCAGAGGTTTAGTTTAACAATGCTCAGATCTGATGCAAGCACGAAGCTTTCCCGTCTGGTTTGCATTTTACCGTTTGCATAAAGAGTGAGGCCCTCATCCCACCAGCATCGAAACCCACGCTGCAAAAATAACCCATTCGCTTTCCCCCCTCACTTCCTCCCCAACAAGTATTCCTTGTCCTTCCTATCACGGTATCTCCCTTCCCACACCGAGAACTGACCATCCCACTCCACCCCCACACTCCCACTTCCTCCTTTCTCTCTCTTTTTCTCTCTCCCCCTCCTTCCTCCCCTCTCCCCCACCTTCCTCCCATCTCCCACTCTCCCCCTCCCTCTCCCTCTACCTCTCCCCCTCTTTCCTCGCCTCTCCCTCTCCCCCTCCTTCCTCCCCTCCCCCTCCTTCCTCTCCTCCACCTCTCCCTCTCCCCCTCCTTCCTCCCCTCTCCCTCCCCCCTCCCCCTCTCTCTCCCACTCCGAACGCAATACCGGTAAAAGCCGACCCCGACGACGCTAACGCAGACAAACATCGGCCTTATTTGTCTGTCAGCATTATGCTCGCCTCGTTCAAAGACGGTATTTGACTGGGATGCCCTCGCTCCGCTTGCCTTCAACGGTAATCGATACGTTTTCATGGGCCTTCGCCTTTTTCCTTCTTTTTTTTATAGAAATACTGCAATGTGTTATCATGGGCCTTCGTTTTTTCTTCGTTTTCTTTTTCTTAACAGAAATACTTCTGTAATGATTGTATAATGATTAAATTTGACCTGACGAATATTATAATTACAATAATAATTCAGATTATCATAAAAATTGCCTTTTCTGGAAATGTAGAAATAAATATACAAATATATCTACTAATAATATCAATAACCAAGAAACACGAAGAATAAAACCCCTCTTAACTGTTTGTCGGGACATCGCCAACCCACCCATAAAATTTCAGCTTAATTTGTCAATAAGAAAATAATAACAATAAAAAATAAACGCCGCCAGTAACATCATATCCCTATCGTCATTACCCCGACAACAGAAACAAATAGCAAAAAATGACAAACGAACAAACAAGTAAAAATGAAACTAACAAAAAAAAAAAAACTGTATCCGCATCCAGTGCAGCGGAAATTTACCGATAAAAATATGGCATCTTCCTGTCTCGCATTAAAGAGAGAGAGAGAGAGAGAGAGAGAGAGAGAGAGAGAGAGAGAGAGAGAGAGAGAGAGAGAGAGAGAGAGAGAGAGAGAGAGAGAGGGAGAGAGAGAGAGAGAGCGAGTCACACAAAGAGACCCGGGGAGACGAGGGCAGCGCTGGGACAAGACGCCAGCGCCAACGAGTGACACCCAAAGACGGGAGCGTTTGGTCGGATCGTCCAATTAGCGCGAATCTTTACCTCGTTAGCGTAACAAGACCGTGAACGCATGATTCGACAGGATGAGAGAGAGAGAGAGAGAGAGAGAGAGAGAGAGAGAGAGAGAGAGAGAGAGAGAGAGAGAGAGAGAGAGAGAGAGAGAGAGAGAGAGAGAGAGAGAGGGGGGGGGGGGTTGTCCCTCTCATCCCCATAAAGCGTAATCCAAAGCACGAAGCAACTAAGTGATGCAATATTACGGACTCAGTGTTCGATCATATTAACTTACTCAACCCCTCAATTTCTTTCCGCCTTTTCCCTCCCCCCTCCACCCACCTCACCCTCTCTCCCTCCTTCAAACCCCTTCTTCTCCCTCTCCCTTCCTCACCCCTTCTCCCTCTCCCTTCCTCATCCCGTCTCCCTCTCCCTCTTCCTTCCTCTTTCCTCCTCCCTCTCTCCCAAACTCTTTCTCTCCTTCCTCCCTCGTTTCTCTCCCCTCCCACTCTCCTCTTCTCTTTCCCTTTCTTCCCAGTAAATCACATCGATGCACCCCAGCTGAATCACGCGACAGCACTGCCTTACACCAAATGATATCACATCGGGGAAATATCTTGTGTTAGAATACGTGTTATCATTACACTACCTTGCGCCTTGTATAAACAGAGACGAAGGGAGGGAGGGAAGGAAGGGGAGGAGAAAGAAAGGAAGGGAGAGGAGAAGGGGAGGGAGGGGGAGAGAAGGTTAGAGAGAGAGAGAGAGAGAGAGAGAGAGAGAGAGAGAGAGAGAGAGAGAGAGAGAGAGAGGGAGAGAGAGAGAGAGAGAGGGTGGGTGGGTGGGTGGGTGGGTGGGTGGGAGAGAGAGAGAGAGAGAGAGAGAGAGAGAGAGAGAGAGAGAGAGAGAGAGAGAGAGAGAGAGAGAGAGAGAGAGAGAGAGAGAGAGAGAGAGAGAGAGAGAGAGAGAGAGAGAGAGAGAGAGAGAGAGAGAAGAGGGGGGAGAGAGGGGGGAGGGAGGGGGGAGGGGAGAGAGAGAGAGAGAGAGAGAGAGAGAGAGAGAGAGAGAGAGAGAGAGAGAGAATGAGCGAGTGGGGTGACGAAAACCTAAGGAGTCAAGACATTTATCAGGGAAAAGTTGAGGATCCCTTCCGGAATGACTGCCATAAATCACCGTCCGCGTGATCTCCGGAGAGACGGAGAAGAAAAAAAGAAGAAAATAAAGAGACTCTTCTCCTTTCTTTAACGCATCGTTGTTATCGGGGCGTCGGAAGTTGAAACACGCGTGTTCGCATTCGATCACTCAACTATATATATATATATATATATATATATATATATATATATATATATATATATATATATATATATATATATATATATATATATATATATATATAATAAAAAAATTAAATTAGGAAAATAATTTTTTTTAAATCCCCTCAATGATATCTTCTGCCCTTTACCCCTTCCTCTTTCTTTCTCTACATCTCGCTTCATCCCCTCCCCATTCTTCATCTTTCCTTCTAAGATTTCTTCAACTAGAACTCGAGGGAGAGAGTGAGGGAGGGTGAGAGGAAAAGAGAGAGGGAGGGATCGAGATATAGATATATAGATAGACATAGATAGATAGATAGATAGATAGATAGTTAGATAGGCAGAGAGAGAGAGAGAGGGGTTGGGAGCGAAGGATGAAAATTGAAAAAAAGAAAGAAAAGGAAGAGTGACATGAACAATATAACCAAAGAACATAAAAAAATAATTGTAATAACAAAAACAATTATAACACAAAAACAACAATAATAAAGAATAATAACAATAAATAATAACAAAACTACAACACAACCAAATAATCTCTTCCGCCCCATTCGCACAGACGCCGCGTGGGAAATATCCCTGGCAGGCCGAGACCCCATAATCATATTTAGATCCGCAGACGATTAAATAAACATTATTTTCGGATCACGGACGGAAGGGGGGGAGGGGGAAGGAGGAAAAGGATACAGGGGAAGGAAACAAAGGGGGGAGTAGGAAGGCGGAAAGGCAAAAGGGGGAAGGAGCGAAGAGATGAAGAGAGAGGAGGGAAGGCAGAAGGGGGAGGGGGGAATAACAAGATAACCTGAGTCTTCCATCCTCCACGAAAGGACGCGGCTGCACTGTAATGCCTTGCCCTAAATCTAATCGGAGCGTGTCCAAAAGTCAATTTAAGTTGTGAGGATAGAGAGCGGGTGAGACAGACAGACAGACACACACAGAAAGAGAAAGAGAGAGAAAGAGAGAGAGAGAGAGAGAGAGAGAGAGAGAGAGAGAGAGAGAGAGAGAGAGAGAGAGAGAGAGAGAGAGAGAGAGAGAGAGAGAGAGAGAGAGAGAGAGGGGGGGGGAAATAAGGAAGAGAAAGCAAGCAAGAGAGGAGAAAACTTCAAAGCCTAGTTGCGAAATGGCTTTCTCACTTCCAGCGCAACTTCGGAAGGAACTTTGAAACGACGCCCAAACTGATTTACGGAGTCAATGACACAGGTAAGCGCCCGTCTTTCGTGCCGTCATGAGCTCCTTTACGTCATAAACGCTAGACTTGTGACGTCATCATTCATGATAGCATTTTTTAACGTTATCATAAACTTCATTAAATCGTCATATATTCTGAATGTCATAATCAATTTCTTTACGTCATTATCACATGTTTACGTCATCATGAATTCCTTTACATTATGATTTTTTAACGTTACCATTAACTTCTACAAGTCACATTGACACATATTTCTAATTAATGTTATCAATCGCCATCACAATGAGATTTCTTTCACGTTATCATAAACTTCTTTACGCCCTCGCCATGGGCTCCATTATGTCATCAACACGAAATCGCGTTACGTAATCATGCGTCCCGTTGAATTATCACCATAATCCTCATGAGCCGTTCTCCGTTCCTGATGGTTCTATGTTATGTTATTATCAGACCCTTGACGTCAACGTGATTACTTTTTCTTTATCGTTTCCTTTATTATTATTATACCGCGGCATAATGTCTCGCACGTCAATAAGGTATTCTTAACGCTTCCCTGGGCTCTTTTACGTCATCATGAAACTCGCTCATCGCCTTATGATCTCTTTGCGTATTCAAAAGCCTACTGTACTTGCCGTTAAAAAAAGATAATAACAACAAACAACAACAATGACGACGATGACAACAATACAAGAATAAATAAATGCCAAGGTAAAATTAATATAATGAAACAGAAAAAAAAAAGAAAAGAAAAAACGGCCACAACAACAAATCAATAAATAAATACACATAAATCCTCAAGTAAATAAATATAACGAAACAGGAAAAAAAAAAGAAAAGAAAAATGAAAAAATAAAATGAAACCTCTCAACACCAACTCCTTTTAAAGCGAAAGTGCTCTTGGGCCTTTGACTCGTGCGACCTTTCTCTCCACACAGAACAGCAAGAAAGGACGTGTGTCTTCGAATTAAAATGAGGTAAAAAAAAGGGAAAGTTAAAAAATGAAAAATCTGAAAAAAAGAGGAAGTTAAACTGATGGGAAAAAATAAATTGTTGAAAAAAGGGAAAACGGAGGAAGTTATATAGGTTAAAATATAAATAAATAAATAAATAAATAAAGGCAAAGGTAAACTCATGAAAATAGGGAATCACGTAGAAGTTATATTGATAAAAAAGGAAGATAAATTAACCTAATGAAAAAGAAAGAAAAGACAGAGCAAACAGAAACGAAAATAACAACAGCCTTTTGAGTAAGTGGAAAAAGTCACATATACATAATTAAGATAACCGCCCGTGATTATCCTTCATTTAATTAAAATCGAGCGTGCTGGGAGCAACATGTGCCTCTGACGGGAGTGCATTAACGTGCATGTGGAGAGAGAGAGAGAGAGAGAGAGAGAGAGAGAGAGAGAGAGAGAGAGAGAGAGAGAGAGAGAGAGAGAGAGAGAGAGAGAGAGAGAGAGAGAGAGAGAGAGAGAGAGAGGGGGGGGGCATAATTAGATAAACGAGATAAGGGGATTTTTTTCCTTTTCTCCTGTCATAATTTTGAAAATATCATCTGCTTTGAATGAATCAGAGAACAACTTGGTATGAAAAAATATATAAGAAGTCAGGACACTGCAAATAGTGGAAACGTGTAAATAGATGAATACAAAATATAGAGATGACATATACACCAAACCAACTCCCAATTATGTATACAATGATGAACAGTTTAAAAATAACTGGTATTCATGAAGTGCAAATGCCCCGATATACAACGCACTCAAAACAAACATAATGAAAAATAAAATACAGCAACAACGGATAAACCAGTCAAATAAAAAGACAAATGTTTACATACCTATACACACAAATGTTCATGTGAAGGGACAGGGCCAAAACAGGACGAGGAACTTAGACAACATACATTAACGGTGATATCATAGCGACGTACTTCCAACTTTTTTACGAGTGATACTTTGTGTAATGCAACATACTCCCTTTCTTTTTTAAAGATGAAAACTGGTGTAATGTCACATGTTTCCGACCTTTTATATTGTGATGATTGATGGAATGCATCATTTCCGTAGAACATACATGCATTGAATCAGCTTCAGCAATCCATCAATCATCAAATCATCATCATTATCACTAATGTTATCATGTCATCAATCATTACCAAACTGTTAAGCGCGTCTATGTCTAGATTAATAACAATAACAATAATGACAATGACAATGACAGTGGTAATGATAATGATAACGATGACGATAATGATAATCAAAATAATAATAATAATAATAATAATAATAATAACAATAATAATAATAATAATAATAATAATAATAACAATAACAACAATAATAAGCAATGACATAATAATCATAACACAATAATAATAACAATAACAGAATAATAATAATAATAACATGAACTGATAATCAAAACAAAATAAAATAAATGTAATTAACGATGATAGAAATGTTACATAAATGCAAGGAAATTGCAGTATCAAAAATGTCAATTGCATCGGGAAGCGTCAGCCTAACTGATTTTTACTATGCAGCGGTGTATATTCCCTTCCTTCCTTCCTTCCTGCTCATCTTGCTACCCTTGCAATGCCAGAGAAAACAGTTTTGGAGCATAACATATAATGCTCCGTTCAGTACTTTTGCTACATGGGTGTATTAAGCAGAATCCTGCTCTCTCTATCCACCCCAAAGGCGAAATATGACACTAAATATAAATAAGGGAGAGAGAGAGGAAGAATATTGCAATGCGTTAAATGCCAATACAGGCGGGTGGATTTTCAAAGGGTAAGCCACCCTACTCCTTATACCTTCGTTCACATTCATTCTAAGAATTCATCTTCTCTTTTGATCTTGTTACTTTTAAACGATTCAGTAACGATATTCATATTTGCATATCCTGCAATACATACCCTTAAAATCCCAGACAGAAATAGTGGAAAAAATTACCAAGGGCTTAACTAAGCTCTGTGAGTTGTGGGGAAGGAATGAAACTCACGACAAATAACGAAGGCTAAAGTCTACCCGGAAAAACAAACACGAAAACCTGATCAACAGGTTTCATACGCTCGATAATGCGCAAGACTCAACACAGTAAATACACTGCACATGAGCGCAGATACATCCTTAGAAAAAAAAATCACTTCCAAGCAAAAGGCTAATCCGAAAGCATCCCTCTGATATAAACTAATTTGAAAAGCAAGCAGCTCTGAAATTGACTCAAGGCAGTCCAAAATAGACGCAAGAAATTCCCCTATAATAAACTCAGCTGTAAAACAAGTAGCTCCGAAATGGACTCGTGTCAGGCCCAAAACAAATTTTAAAAAATGAAATAAACCCATGCCTTCTCCCCAAATAAACTCACTTGTAAAGCAAGCAACTCTGAAACAGACTCATGTTCAGTCTCTGAAATAAACTCATTTGTAAAGCAAGTGGCTTGGGCGGAGACTCCTGTTATCGCCCCAAAATAAACAAGTCAGTGTCACCACAAGACTATACTGAGTGAGCCGCCATCTTGCAGCTTGCTAATTCAATTTGGGGATCAACAAGGAATTGCAACAATGGCTCTCTGAATATATTCTCTGATATTGGAGCTGAAGTATGCTTCGAAGAGAGAAACATTAATAGAGACTGAATAAGAGAAAGAATAAGCGATGTGGGAGGTTAATTGGGAAGGTGAAAGAGAGAAAGAGAGAGAGAGAGAGAGAAAGAGAGAGAGAGAGAGAGAGAGAGAGAGAGAGAGAGAGAGAGAGAGAGAGAGAGAGAGAGAGGAGAAGAGAAAGAGAGAGAGAGAGAAAGAGAGAGAAAGAGAGAGAGAGAGGGAAGGAAGGAGGGAGGGAAGGAAGAAGGGAGGGCGGGAGGGAGGGAGGGAAGGAGGGAGGGAGGGAAGGAGGGAGGGAGGGAAGGAGGGAGGGAGGGAAGGAAGAAGGGAGGGAAGGAAGAAGGGAGGAAGAGATGCCAACGGACAGACGAGAATTTTCCTTCCCACATAAAGGATGTGAAGGAAAATCTAGACGACCGAGTGGCTGCTTTCATCATGCTTGGAATTTTGCAACAGCCAAATTAATGCGAAATTGCACAGCCTGAATAAGCTCGTGTCGGCCAGCATTCAGATATGTAGCTTTGGAAAGGCGAGTAACAATTCTGAGAGAGAGAAAGAGAGAAAGAGAGAGAGAGAGAGAGAGAGAGAGAGAGAGAGAGAGAGAGAGAGAGAGAGAGAGAGAGAGAGAGAGAGAGAGAGAGAGAGAGAGAGAGAGAGAGAGAGAGGGGGGGGGGGTGGAAGTGAAGGGATAAAAATTCATATATTAAAAAAGAGTATTATAACCTTTTCCAAATACAGCCAACAGTGACCCCACTGGCACGACGCCAACACTAGGCATTTTGTACTAAAAAATAAATAAACATAAACAAAAATAAATAAAAAAGTCACAAAAAATAAGAGAATAGCCAAGTTCTTTGATAGCACTTCCCGCAAGCAAACTCCCTGGGAAACAGAGATAGGAAATTCGACGGGGAAAAAGTTCCTAACCAAGAGTCCTGTCGTTGCGGCAGGGTCCTCTTGTCCTCCTGGAAAAACAGACTAAATCGGAGTGACCTTCAAGGAGGGACTATTAATTTTTTTTTGCTATTTTTATCGATTATTCATCAGATGTTATTTCGAAAATTCTTAAACGTGCCATATATCCATTACTGCCTATTGTTTTAATAGTTTACAAAGTTTCGTTCTTTCTCCTATTAAAATCAATACTCATAATTTTACTAATACCCTTGACAGAACACTCAAGGTGGACAAATAACATCAACC
>NC_051393.1:13991583-14001583 GCF_015228065.2 Penaeus monodon
TTATAAATAGAGGCTCACCAGTCTTCAATTATCACTCGGATTACAATTTAAACAAACCAGTTTCCTTCCCGTGACCACCACCGAAAATACACAAGACAAACAAAACAAAACCTTGCCTGACGAGCGTTCCCCAAACGCCCGCACAGGCACCGACGTTGACCACACAACACAACATATCACGAAGCTCATTCATCCCACATAAATAAACAAATCCCACATAACCGTCGCCATCAAAACTGAATTACGTGACGCCATATAATCAAATCAAACTACCCGCACCTCATCATCGTCATCATTATGCCGACACGATTCCAACGAATAATAATATCAATTTAATTTTATTACAAACACACGCACACACCTATTTTTCTACGATCGTATATATAATATCATAGAAACAGTCGCACACGCACAATAACACATACAGCGACACACACCTTCACGCATACAGACACACACACAGACACACACGCACACGCGCGCGCGTCTATAACAAACAAACAAACGCATCTTTATACACACTGCATAACACACAAATATACACACGTAAAACGAGACGCAAGCTCCCCTCTCTAATCCGCTGACTGTGAGGAATCTCTAAAAGCATAAGCGGTTCCCCTCCAATCCCAATTCGAAGGCACGAAAAATAATAATTTTCAAACAAAAGTCACGCATCAATCTAAATATAATAATAATAATAATAATAATAATAACAATAATAATATAACAATAATAACAAAGAATAATGATAATAACAATAAATAACAAATTAACTAAAATAAAAATAAAGCTATCAAAGAAAAAAGCAATGGAAAGAAAAAGAAGAATCGAGGCTAAAAACGGAAATGAAAACATGGAAAAATCCTATTCATTTGGCTCTCAATTTAATATTCGAGGTTATTTCCTGTTCTTTTTCTTTTAATATTTTATTCTGCTGTTTTTAAATTCCGTCAATCATATTTCTTTTCTTTTTTCGTATCAATGCCATGTGACTCGAAAGTCCATAATTAAGGAGATGGAGAAATACTGTTGCTGCTGCTGATGATGATAATGACGATAATGGCAATGATGATACTGATGACGATGGGACGCCGATGTGTACCAATACAGGTACCACTATAACTATATAATAATTACAACAAAGATCCTAATGACAATAACAATACTAGTAATAATATCAATGATGGTAATTACAGTAGCAATAGCAATAATAATGATAAATAATAATAATCATAATGATTGATGATGATGATGATAATGATAATGATACTGATAACAAAAGAAATAATACTAATAATGATAACGATGCCAACACCAACTAAAGCGCCCCTGCCCTCAAAAATGCACTAAATCGAATAACAATTTTCCTTCCTCCTTTTATGATAATCCGCCATCAAGCTGCAATGAACAAGTCGCAGTAAATTAAAAGAAACAGACGAGGCCATCGCACGTGAGCCACATTAGCCTTGGACGCGGTAATATGCAAAATAAAAAGCGATCGTCTCCTTTTCTTTCTCTCCTCTTCCTTCGTTATTACTGATGTTTCCTCTTCCTCCTTACCGCCGCTGTCCCATCTTCCTCCTTATCTTTCGTGTTCTAATTGTAGTCATTCTCCCTACTAGACTTTTGCTCTTCTTATTTATATTTCTCCTTTTTCTCTTTCTTGTCCTTCATATTTCTATCCACTTTTCTTCTCCAGCTCCCATCTCTAATCATGAGACTTTTACATTCTAATCACAGACATTAAGTAAACAAAATCAGCAACAGCAAATAGGGCGTAAAATCCAAACGAGAAAAAATGAAGCAACGAAAATTCTTCGGAAAAAAAAATGCATAACAGCAAAGTGAATTAATATCCGCAGCTCCGTATGAATGGCTCGCACCCACAGCCCCCACAGCCCACACATAATAAATCACCCACTTTATACCGTCTACTTAATGTCAACGTAGAAGCATGATGGGCGTATATACGTTTTTTTTTCTTCTTTTCTACATGGGTAGGATGGGGGGTCGGGATCAAGGGCGGAGAATGGGGATGGGGGTGAGGATATGGGAGACGGGTAAGATGGAGGGGGAGGGAGGGGGTGTCCTTACGTGCCCTGCTCTCTCTCTCTCTCTCTCTCTCTCTCTCTCTCTCTCTCTCTCTCTCTCTCTCTCTCTCTCTCCTCTTCTCTTCCACTTCACGGAGTTGCAGAGAACTTGTTTCCAGGGTAAGGATTCTTCCGCTAACTTCCTCCTACCTTCCCTCCCTCCCCTTCCTGTCCTCTAGCCTTCCCCCTCCCCTTCAACATCCTCTCCCCCTACACCCCGCCTTCACTCTCCCCCTTCCACGTCCGCTTTAAGGTCGGACTGACCGAGACGCGGCCGAGAGAGCGGAGTCCAGAGCCCCCCCGGGAGCGGAGACACACCCCAAGTTATCTTAAAGTGATGGATAGGGACAGGCACATGCACGCACATGCATTCATGCATGTGCGCACGCACGCACGCACACATGCACGCACACACACACACACAAACACACACAAACACACACACACACACACACACACACACACACACACACACACACACACACGCACACACACACACACACACACACACACATCCTTCCCCGGTTCGCAGCGACGCACGCCCCCATGCCTCGCCCCAACATGCCGAAACCCGAAAGCCCCATGTGTCACGCCTTCCTTTGGCAGCCGGCGCCCGCGAAGACCCGTCTGGGGGCGTCGTCGCGTCACCGTCAAGAGAATGCAGCGCCCTGGCCTGGCCTTCCGCCAAAGGTATGTCTCAACAAACGACTTCCGCGGATGGACAAATGGCCGTCGAAGAGCGCCGCGAGTTTCTCGCGAGTGACTCGAAGCAAAACGATGCTTAATAATTTTTTTGCTTGAGATTTTGGACTTTGTTACTTTGTTATATTTTATTTTATTTGTTCTTAATTCCATTTGTTCCTTCAGATTATGGAAGTCTAAGACAGCGACAAAGAAATGACAGAACAGTATACTATTTTAACATATAAATGTAAGTCACGACATACTTTAAACTTACTGCCCCTGGAGGCGGCATGATCGACGTGAAGATTAAAATGCCGACAACCAACAGCACGTGTCTGCCAATCTGCACACAGAACGGGGAGACCAGCGTGGCCAAGAGAGGTGAAAGCGAGGGCCAGCGAGCTGGTGATCCGCGCGCGATGCAAAACACGCCCCTGTCCCTCCAGACATGAACATATTAAAAAGGGAAGCCTGCAATCTCGACCAGACAAAGGCCTTCGGATAAAAAAAGAAAGACTTGCAAAGACTGCGGAATATTTATGCGATTGTTCGCATCCTTTTGTTATAAAGCTGCAAAACCTTTGGATTTCCATATTCAAATAAAAAATAATAATACAAACAAAAATCAACACACGAAAAAATACAATGCCTGGCGACTAAAATGAAACGACTGCTCTTGTTATGCATATACCTTTTTTCTTTTCATAACATCGGAAAACAAAATCATATACATCCAATTCATATTCTAACACACACTTTCAGACTCACCAAAATCAAACTGGAATTCTGAAATCAAAATATGAAAAAGAAATACGTCGTCCGCTTGTCGGAGAATTACTCCTTATTGAAAGCCTATTGTGTAATGATCTTTTATTATTATTCTTTTTACCGTGACTGACCCTCCTTATGGAAGGCCCCATTGTGTAATGATCTTTATTCTTCTTTTTTTATTGATTTTTTTTTACCATGACTGCCACTCCCTTTCATTTCTCTCAAAGGAAAACAAGCGCCGGTCCTGTCACTTGTCAAAACCAGAGCTCTCTCCCTTCCGCAAATGACAAGGCTTTTGAAAATAAACGAAAAAAGACCAACGTTCAAATGGAATCCAACACGAAACAAAAATAAAGCTCCGTACTTATACCAAAAGCGTTATGTAACAAAGTACCCGATGTCCAGTATATCGATAAATATGCTACGGTGCTCACTTACTCCTCTCTGCAATATTCCAAAGCCTTCATGATTTTCCATCAGAGTACTTAACACAGTTTGTAACTAATTTGCATCGATTAGGGATGACATTCGCGCCTGTTGCAATTCTTGCCTTGGATGAAACTCAACAGGGGCTACAGACAAGCTTAGTACTAGGTTAAAGAGTATAATGAGGGAAGCATGGCCAACAAGACTAAGGCAACCGACACATCTATGCCCAGTCATATCGACCTCGCGGAACCTACGAAGCCCGTGCAAAATATTTGAACAGTCAGTTAGTCATTCTGTTTATCTGCCTGTCTCTGTCTCTAATTTTGTTTCCCTCCCTCTCCTATCCCTCCCCTCTCTCCTGCACTGTTATGCTGGTTTAATCAACAAGCCCTTTTTGTGAGGGTATAATGTTAACATAATTCCCTTTGCTCCCCCAGGTATTAATTCCCTCATGAACTGAATAACCACTAACGACATGAAAGAAAGAAGTGGAAAGAAGAGAGAGAAAAAAGGAGAGGGAGAGAGAGATAGGCAACGAGAGAGAGAGAGAGAGAGAGAGAGAGAGAGAGAGAGAGAGAGAGAGAGAGAGAGAGAGAGAGAGAGAGAGAGAGAGAGAGAGAGAGAGAGAGAGAGAGAGAGAGAGAGAGAATGAGAGAGGGAAAGCGAGACATAGAAAATAGGAGATGAAGGAGGGAAAAACAGAGGAAACAGAAGAAAAAACAGAGGAAACAGAAGAAAAAAACAAAAAACAAAAACAAAAACAAACTGGAGAAAAAATTAAATAGAATATAGAACAAATAAGGAGAAATAGAAAAAAAAGAAATGGAAGAATAAATAAATGAAGAGAAAAAAAGGAAGAAACGAAGAATAAAAATATTAAATTGATCAAAAGAAGCAGAAAAAAAAATAAAAAGAAGATAAATAGAAAATAAAAATAAGTAGAAAAAGAAGTAGTAGTAGAGTAAATATAAGACATAAAAAATATTAATAATAACAAGAAGAAGACATTGTGCGCCAAGCCCGAGACTTAATGACGGATCAGTGTTCCTCCGGCTCTTCCTAATTGACCTCCTACGAGGTTCAAAACAACCCCAGGCTCTGCAACCGAGTACCTGGAGGCGCATCCCGGAGCCTTCCGTCCTCGGGGTCACGGCGAGCGAGGGGAAGGGAGGGCATGCGCGTCTAAAGCTTTTGCTTAAGATTTTAGCTTTCATCTATAACGTAAGCATCGATATCTTCACTTCAGTACACTACAGTTATGGGATTCACTAACGCGAATATATCGAGACTCATGTTATTGATGAAGGTTTAAACTAACATACATTTTATTCTCTTCTGCCCAAACGGAGAAGCGTGGAATGTTTTTGGAAGTAGACGGTATATGCCATATTTTAATGAGCTCATTGGCACTTAAATCCAGCGGCTCCACTCGAACCGCCCGCTCTAATATTTGTCAAAACTTATTCCGTCGACAATCTTAAAAATCACATACAAGTTCACTCAATTCAGTTAATGAAAAGTCTGGTGGAAAGGCGAATCTTCACCGGCCTTTCAACTGCAGACTCACCGTATTAACAGCGGCTGCCTTTCTTCAGTGAACATCCCCACTCCTAAAACTCCATTCATTTCTAGGCGAACGAAAGGACAAACACGACTGAAACACGTTCTCACCCCCCCCCCACCCCGCCCATTCCCTTCCACTCGACCAGATGTGGAAGTCTGTCTATTTCGTCTTCGTTTCTCCTTGGAACAATTAGGCTATCTTCTTAACTTTCTTCTTTCTGTCTGTCTGTCTGTCTGTCTGTCTGTCTGTCTGTCTGTCTGTCTGTCTGTCTGTCTGTCTGTCTGTCTGTCTGTCTGTCTGTCTGTCTGCTCTCCCACTGTTACGCTGGCTTAAATGTTCTTGCTCTCTCCTCCCCTCTCCTTCTCCCTCGCCTCTTTCATCTCCCCCTGACGAGCCACGGCAATCGCCCGAGTGTCCCGAAGCTTTGAGGCAGATCTCATTCGCGACCAAAGGGGCGGCGGTGAAACCCCTGGAAGGATGGCAGTCGCGTCGGGCTGTTGCTTGGGTCGTCTGGACGAGTTGCGCGAAAGGGGAGCTGCCAAAGGGAGTGAGTTTCCTGTCTTCTGTCCTTGATGGTGATCTGCCTCATGCTGAAGCGTAATTATCATAAGGGGGAAATGTCATCATTATTATAATGACATTGCTGTTCTTGCCAGAACTTAGGAAAAAAAAAAAAAAAAAAAAAAAAAAAAAAAAATATATATATATATATATATATATAGTATATATATATATATATATATATATATATATATATATATATATATATATATATATATATATAGTATATTATACACTTGCACACATATGTATCATCAGCGAAACACTTCCGATGCTTCAAAAGCTTCAAAATCCAAAAATGAGATTCTTCATATTATTACGGTTGGCTACAAATACGCGACATGCCTCAGACTGAATCATGGCAAAAAAAATTAATGAACAATACTACACTAAATGTTAGAAATCCAGCCTTAATTAAAAAGTATATTTAACAACTATACACACACAAAAACAAAGATGTGGGTGGAGGGAAAGACAGTGGAGTGAAAGGGAGCAAGGAGGAAGAGCGAGAGAGGAGGGAGATGGAGAGAGAGGGGCAGAGCAAGAAGGAACGAAGCAACCTAATCTAAACAAAAAACACTGGTCATGCACAAAAAGAATGGGGTGGGGGGGGCAAAGACCTCCCCCAGGGACGACATATCGGACCTGCTTGTTTACCTCTTGGCCCGGGACGGTGAGGTAGCCCATGGTGTGCGCCTTCTGCAGCTTGCCTCGCACCACCTTGCACACGATCTTGATCTTGGCCCATTGGCTCAGCTTGCCGCTCCCGTTCTTCACCATGGCCCCGCCCTGGCCTCTCGCTGCGGCGGGAAGGGGGGCGGGCGACGGGCGGCCGGCCGGGCGCTCGCGGGCGAGAGTGGTGGCGAGGAGACAGAAGGGCGCGGGTGCGTGGGCGGGCCTGAGGGCCGGCGGCGAGGAAGGAGGGCGTTAGAGGGGGCGCTGCGGGCGGCGACGGCGCTGGGTACGGCAGGGTTCACAGGCGGGCGGCGTCGTCGGCGCTGCGGTGTCCATGATGGCTGCCATGCGCTGGGTCCTTCCTTCGTGGCTGCGCTCTGCCTCGCCCGCGGGGGAACACCTCTCTCGGCCTACCATCTTACTTTGACGAAATTTCACTCTCGCTCTTTGATTCTCACATTTATTTTCTCTCTATATATATAAAATATTCTCTATTTTTTTCTTTAATTTTCGATTTGCAATGCAAAATGCAACGGAGAGGATTTACCCCATGGCGTAGGGTGCATCATGGGTGATTTATGGAGATTCCAAGACACACAATCCGGCGTTGATCAATTAGCATTCTGGACTAGCATAACACTAAGATCTCGTGTGCAAATAACTGTTATATGAAAAACCAAAAACAAAAAAATATATTTCTATATATATTTGTATGTAAATCTATCTATCTAATTATATATTATAAACAGTATAAACTTCTAAATTCCGTCGAGAAACTTAACCGTTATCAATGGTGGAGCACATATTTCACAGAGGCCAGCACTAGTCTTGTCATCGTTAGCATGTAGGCCTATGGGCACCCACGCATGTTCTTGTCGGGCGCGCAATGCAGTCCATTGTTCAGCGGGGGAGTGGGCAGGGCGGGGGGGAAGGTGGTGGTGGTAAGGTGCCAATGTGAGGCAGGTGAAGGCCAGGCACTCTCACCTGGTCACGCGGGTCCACGCTGGCCGCGCCAAGACCCCTCGCCTCACACGCACACGCTTACACACACACGCACACACACACACGCGCGTGCGCGCGCATACATACGTACGCACCCAACGCTCTCTCGGCTGTCTACATGCTACTTTTCTTTGATTTGAAATTATGCATTTTCACACAGGATGAAACACCTCACGTCGTTTCGATTTTATCTTTCGGTATGTTTGCGGGAATAAATCTGGAAGAGAACTACATATGAAAAACTATCGCTTTGGAAGCAAAAATATACGTGATTCATAACAAACTTCAAAGATAGATAAAACTGTTCGTCACAAACATGAATAAAAAATACGAACACAGGCTCACCAAATTTGCACAAAAGTAATAAAATAAATAAAGAAAAAGCTAGAAAAAATTAGATTACCACTCCCTCTCCGGCAAAAGGCGCGATCCCTGACCCGCCGCGCCGAGCAGCCCGCACTTTCCTAGCAACACAGACGGTCGCGCCAAGAGCATCTGGCGGCGACACGAAAGCGCACTCTATCAATAAATGCCGTCAGTCTAAAACCACGAGCTTTAAGAGGGGCTCAAGGCCTGGCCTGCAAACATGGTCTGGTATTCCACAAAATTTCCAATGTTAAAAAATAGCACATTTGAAATACATACTAGGCAAACGACTTTGATCATGTATCTGACACCCTTGAATAAATAAACAAATTGATATCAATATATGTCTATATATAGGCTATGTGTATGTATATATATATATATATATATATATATATATATATATATATATAATATATATATATATATATTATTTATATAAATATTATTATTATATATATTTATTTTGTGTATATATATATGTATATATATATGTATTATATATGTATATATATATATGTATATATATATATATATATATATATATATATATATATATATATATATATATATATATGTATATATATATATATATATATATATATATATATATATATATATATATAATTTTGTGATGATACACACACACACACACACACACACACACACACACACACACACACACACACACATATATATATATATATATATATATATACATATATATACATACATATACACACACACACACACACACACACACACACACACATATATATATATACACAAATTCATAAAGCAGTTTTCTTTCCAGCGACCTGTTTTTCCATTTTTGCAAGTACTCCCACGACCTTCCAAAAGCGAACGCAAGGAGGGAACCAAGAAAAGGCTAATAAGAACGTGAATAGCAGCAGCAAAGGCTAATAAATTATCTTCGCAGAATATCCTTCGCCCAAAGCGTCTCTCCCAACCCCTCCATCCCCCTCCCACACCTGGTAATGTGAGGCGACTACCACTTTCCCTCCAGTCCCCTCCCCTCCAGTCCCCTCTCTGCTCCCCCTCGCCTACCCCTAAGCCCCCCCCCCAAGTCCTCGTCTCGCCCGCCTCCTCCGTGTCCCTCTCCCTCCCCGTCCTCTCTCACCCCTGAAGTCAATACCCGCGCGGCAGCCAGGTACCCAAAGGAAAGTATCATTATTCTCGGCATCACTACTTTAACACTAAACACCCTCCGCCTCGCACCCAGGGAGAGGGAGGGAGAAAAGGGAAGGATGAGGGGAAGAAGCGGAAAGGATGAGGGGGGGGGAGGAGAAAATAAAAGGGGAGGATGAGGGGGGAGAGGAGGAAAGGGAAAGAGGGAGAAAGGGAAGGATGATAAGGAAAGGACAGAGAGAAAGGGTGAGGATCAGATTTGAAGGGGAGAGAAGGAGGACATGGGAAGGAAGGAGGTGAAGTACGAGATGAGAAGGGGCTGGGGAGAGAAAGGGGAGGGAGGGAGACCAAAAGGCGAAGTTGCTAACGTTATCTCCCTTCCCCCTCCTCCTCCCCTCTCCTGTCGTGCTGTCCCCTCCTGGTCCCCTCTCCTCCCTCCCACCCACCCATCCGCCTCACTGAACCAGAATCTAACACATTCTAACAAAGAAAAAATCTCACAGAACATACCACAAAAAATCTAACACAAAGAAAAACAAATCGAACACAATAATCTATCATAATAAGATCTAACACACAATAAAAAAAACAAATCTAACACAGTTCCCTAACGCAAAACCGCATCCCCCTTTCAGCCTCCGCCCAAAATCTCATCTCCGCCCTCACTCGGTGCCCCGCCCCTCGCCACCACCCGCCTCGGCCTCCTCGA
>NC_051393.1:14024083-14026583 GCF_015228065.2 Penaeus monodon
ATGATAATGTTGATAATAATAAAAACGATTATAATAATAAAGACGATGATGGTGATGATGACAGTGATGGATGATGATGATGATGATGATGATGATGATGATGATGATGATGATGATGATGATGATGATGATGATGATGATGATGATGATGATGATGATGATGATGATGATGATAATAATAAAAGGTAAAATAATAATAATAATAACAGTAATAATGTTTATAAGTGATAACACTGTATTAACGACAACATCATCTCAGAATATAACGCAGATAAGACACTCCCATAACCATAATTCATTCTCATGTGTTACAAAGTCCCTCCCCCTACCCGGAGGGGGAGCGAGGAGGAGGAGCAAGAGGCGGAGGAAGAGGATGATATAGGAAGACGGAGGTGGAAGTGGAGGAGGAAACGACGAGAAAGAATCGAAAAAAAATGAGGAGGAAAAGGATGATAAGAACACTAACAAAAACAAAAAACATAAGAAGGAACATGAGATATCGTTGAGGAGCAGAGAACTCCCCTTGCCTCCCCTCGTCTGCCACCCCCCCTTCGCCCTCCGTCTTACCTTGCTCTTGCCAGTCCCGAGGTAATCACAGAGGATTATGAGCATCTCGTAAATGTGTCGCCCATCATCCTCGTGTTATTACCTCTCCCGCCTAAATGGGGGAAGAAAGAAGGGAATAAAGAGTGCGAGAAAGAAAGAAAAAAAGAGAACGGACTAAGTATATATGAACTATTAAGAGACGTTACGGTAATCTTTAGACTAGTTTTCTTTCTTTTTTATTCGTAACATAAATCTAGAAAAAGAAAAAAAAAGAAGGAAGAGTGTAGGAGGGAATAATGAGATACATATGTGAGAGCGAGCGAGCGAGCGAGAGAGAGAGAGAGAGAGAGAGAGAGAGAGAGAGAGAGAGAGAGAGAGAGAGAGAGAGAGAGAGAGAGAGAGAGAGAGAGAGAGAGAGAGAGAGAAGAGAGAGAGAGAGAGAGAGAGAGAGAGGGGGGGGGGGGAGGTGAGAGAATGAGAAAAAGATATGGAAAAAATGAGAGATGACAAGAGAAACCGCGGGACTGAGGAAGATGAAAAGAGAAAACAAAGAGAGAGAGCGACCCAGTGGCTATTTTCAAGAAAGGCGAAGGGGGAAGGGGGAAGGGGAAGGGGGAGGGGAAGGGGGAAGGGGGAGGGGAAGGAGGGTAGGGGGGCATAGAAACATGACGACAACGATATCTAACAAGCAGAATTACATGGGAGGGGAAGGGAGGAGAGGAGGAGGGAGAGGGAGAGGCGGCGAGAGGAGAGAGCGGGATGCGGTGCGGATAGGAGACGGGAGGCCGCTGATCTGGGGGACACATCCGAGAGAGGTAGGAAGGGAGGGCAGGACGGAGCCCAGAAGCAGATAACGAAGGGGGTGGGGTGGGAGGAGGAAGAGCCAGAGGGGCGCATTCACCGGAGAAACAATGACCGGGAAGGAAAGCATTGTGTGAGATAAAAACGCCGCCCCTTTAAATCTGCCTCATCAACTTCACAGGGCAACGACAGGACGGCCCGAATGCCCTCCCCCTTCCCCCACACAGGAATCAGCAACGGGAGTAGTAAATCACAAAAACAAAAGCAGATAATAACAGTTTATATGTCCATATGATATATCGACTTTTTCTGACATTCTGAACCATTACCATTATCGTCATTATTATCATTATTATTATTATTACTATTAATATTATCATTACCATTATTATTGTTGTTGTTATTATCATTGTTATCATTTTCTATTTATCATTGGCCAAAGAAAAAACAGTAATGATAATGAGAATAATAAAAATAATGATAATGATAATGAAATAACAATAACAAGGAAAAAGAATAAAAATATAGGGATTCTCCATTTTTTTACCCTTCTTTCCTTCATATCCACCTTATCATCATTCCCTCTCTCCCCTTCTCTCTCCTCCTCTCCCTCTTTCTATCCCTTTTCCCTTACACCATCTCTCCTAGCCTGCCTCTCTCCTACCCTGCCTCTCTCCTCCCCTCCCTCTCCCTCTTTCCCCCGAATAAAACCCAACCCCGAGAGGGCGGAGGAGGCCAGAGCCAAAGGCCACACACAAAGGGCCTCCTGCAGAAGGGCTCTCTCGAGACGGAAGCGTTTTAACACGCTCGCTCTGGAAGTAATACTCTGCAAATGCTGTCGCGCAAGAGAAAGAAATATTGAACTGTCTCCTAAGAATTTGAAAGCAGGAAAGAGAGGGAGAGGATGAAGGAAGGAGGAGGAAGAGGGAGAGGATGAAGGAAGGGGGAAGGAAGGAGGAAGAAGAGGTAGAGGATGAAGGAAGGAGGAGGAAGAGGGAGAGGATGAAGGAAGGGGGAAGGAAGGAGGAAGAAGAGGTAGAGGATGAAGGAAGGAGGAAGAGGAGGAAAGGAGGAGGAAGAGGGAGAGATAAAGTCGACATCCTTACAAAATCACAAATAAATAAAAAAGCCAATTATAACGACAACCAAATAA
>NC_051393.1:14029083-14036583 GCF_015228065.2 Penaeus monodon
GAAAAAAGGGGGAGGGGGGAAAAAAGGGGGAAAGGGGGGATGGGGGGGAAAAAGGGGGGGGGGGGGGGAGGGGGGGGGAAGGGAGAGGGGGGAAAAAGGGGGGGGGGGGGGGGGGGGGGGGGGGGAAAAAAGGGGGGGAGGAGGGGGGGGGGGGGGGGGGAGGGGGGGGGAGGGGGGGAGAGAGGGGGGGGGAAAAAAAAAGAGAGGGGGGGAAGAGGGAGAGAGAGGGGGAGGGGGGAGAGGGGGGGGGGGGGGGGGGGGGGGGGAAAAAGGGGGGAGGGAGGGGGGAAGGGGGAGGGGGGGGGGGGAAAAGAGGGGGGGAAAGGGGGAGAGGAGAGAAAAGGAGAGGGGGAGAGAGGGGAGAGGGGGGGAAAAAGGGGGGAAGGGGGAGGGGGGGGGGGGGAGGGGGGGGGGAGGGAGGGGAGGAGGGGGGGAGGGGAGGGGGGAGAGAGAGGGGGGGAAAAGGGAGAGAGGGGGGGGAGGGGGAGGGGGGGGGGGAAAAAAAGGAGAGGGGGGGGGGGGGGGGGGGGGGAAAAAAAAGGCAAGAGGGGGGGGGGGAAAAAAAGGGGGAAAAGGGGGGAAAAAGGGGAAAAAAAAGGGGGGGGGGGCCCCCGGGCCCCGGGCCCCCCCAAAAAAAAAAGGGGGGGGGGGGGGGAGGGGGGGGGGGGGGGGGGGGGGGGGGGGGGGGGGGAAAGAAGGGGAAAAAGGGGGGGGAGGGGGGGGGAAAAAAAGGGAGGGGGGGGGGGGGGAAAAAAGGGGAAAAAAGGGGGGGGAAGGGGAGGGGGGAAAAGAAAAAAAAAAGGGGGAAAAACCCCCGGGAAAAAAGGGGGGGGGGCCCCCGGGGGCGGGGGGGGGGGGAAAAAAAAAACCCCGGGGGGAAAAAAAAAATTTTTTCCCCCCGGGGGGTTTGGGGGGGGGGGGGGGGGAGGGGGGGGGGGGGGGGGGGGAAAAAGGGGGAGGGAGGGGGGGGGGGAAAAAAAAAAGGGGGGGGGGGGGGGGGGGGGAGGGGAAAAAGGGGGGGAAGGGGAAAAGGGGAAAAGGGGGAGTTGTGGGAAGAAGGAGAGGAGGAGGAGGAGGAGATGGGAAGGAAAGAGATGGATGAGGAGGGAGGGGCATGAAAAAGGAAATGAAAGGGAAAGAATAAGAAGACCGAGGAGGAAAGAGGGGGGGGAGAAAGGAAAGAGAAAAGAAGTGGGAGAGAAAGAAAAAGAGGAGAAAGGAAGGGAAAGAGGTAGAGGACAGAAAAAAAATAGGTGCACAGCATTCGAAAAAGCTGCGCAATGGAAGTTCACTGGATTTAAATGTGCATGGACAGCACGAAAGGGAAATACTGGCAGATAGCTATTCGAAAGCGAAATTCGACGTTCTCTGGGCACAGGGACTAAGCTAATTAATTTCGCTTTTTTATCGCGCCCCTTTCCCTCCGTCCTTTTTCTCTCTTTTTAATGTTTCTACTCAACATCCTCTGCCTTCCCCCCCTCCCACCCTCCCTCCCTCCCTCCCTCTCTCTCTCTCTCTCTCTCTCTCTCTCTCTCTCTCTCTCTCTCTCTCTCTCTCTCTCTCTCTCTCTCTCTCTCTCTCAAGATAGCGAGAGAACGAGGCGGAAAGGGGGGTAGGGGGAAAGGAGGAAGGAAGGGGGGGGGGGCGAATGAGGTTGCCCGGACGACTTTTATTTTTACCAGAACTTTCGCTTAAATTTTTGATGGTGTGTGTGTGTGTTTTTTTTTTCAGGCTGGAATTCTGTTCTTTGTCGAATGGGAAAGGCACGCTAGAAGGGAGGGGGGAGGCGGAGGGGGCGACGCTAAGAAAGGCTCTGCGACTGCGAGGGGCACAACTGTGGGCGAATTGAAAGATAGGATTGAAACTGAAATGAAATATATGAAAGACTGACAAGATAGATAGATAGATAGATAGATAGATAGATAGAACGAGAGCGAGAAAGAGAGAGAGAGAACGGAAAAGGAAGAAAGCGCGTGTGCGTTCACTTACGACGACGGCGAACCCAATATCCGCACAGCCTCTGTTAGGCCGTGGTGGCCGAGTGGTTAGAGCATCGGACTCAAGGCTGTCACGACGGCAATCTGAGTTCGAGCGTTCGAGTCACCGGCCGGCGCGTTGTTCCCTTGGGCAAGGAACTTTACCTCGATTGCCTACCTAGTCAGTGCCGGTCCCAAGACCGGGTAAATAGAGAGGGTTGACGTCAGGAAGGGCATCCGGATATCTGCCAGAACCTGATCATGGCGACCCCATATGAGAATGGGATAAAGCTATAGATCCACGCAGCCTCTGCAACGCACCACGAAGGGACGCAAGCCAAGGAACACAGAGACACTCAAGACAATCCAAGACACTCAAAGACATCTAAGACACACCCCAAGGCATTGTTATGACATCTAAGACCTAGTACATCAGTCTCCCCGACGGACAGCCTCCGCATGACGCTGCGCCACAAAAGGCAGAGTGTGAGTTGCAAAACAAAAGCAAGTGAATACAAAATCTACACAAGGTTCTTCGTTTATCACCTTCTTCTTATTCTTACTCTTCTTCTTCTTCACCTATCATATTATTATTATTATCAACATTATTCTGCTTCTTTCCTTTTTCTTCTTCTGCTTTTTTATTATTATTATTCTCTTTAATTTCTTCTTCTCCCTCCCTCTCCCCTTCAGTTTCTTGCATATACGCTATGTCAGTGTATCTCTTTCTCCCCTCCTCATCCCCTTTTTTGTCTAATAATACACTTGTTCCCTTCCATTTTTCCCTCTGTAATTCCCTCCTCCCTCGCTGTTCCTTCCACTAATTCTCCTTCCTCCTCCCATTTTCCTTCTTCGTACCACTCCATCTCTCTCTATCTTCCCTCCCCTTCTCTTTCGTTCGTTAAAAAAATATAAGAAATATACCCTTTTAGCAAGAAGATACAATAACTTTCGACAACTAACAACATATAAAACTGATGTTACAGTGTTACAAATAAATGCATATAAAATAGAAAAAAATCACAAAATAAATCTGGCCAAAACCATCAAACAATGAACAATAAATAAATAAATAAATAAATAAACACTGAAAACACAAAACAATAAACTAAATAAATAAATAAACAAAAAATAAAGTGGAAACACAAGATTCCAGGCATATAGCATACACAAGGTTCCTAATAGAATAGAGAGAAAACCTAAGAATCAAAACAAAATACAAACGAAGTCTCTCACTGCCCTCATCCCGGACCCCAAATCGCGCCAATAACGAGCAGGTAGTTAAACTTTCGCGGTGGAAATGAGCGGCCTCTGTGGAGGTCCTAGGAGCACGCTCATGACGCCGGTGGGAGTTGAAGGCCGATGGAGACCGAGGTTCAGCGCAAGTCGAGGCGGAGGAGCTGTTAGAGGGAGAAGCAGAGATGGAGGAGGAGGTAGAGGAGCAAGAGGTGGTGGTAGAGGTGGAAGTGGAGGAGGTAGAAGAGGAGGAGGAGGAGGAGGAGGAGGAGGAGGAAGAGGAGGAGGAGGAGGAGGTAAAAGTGGACATGAAGGTGGAAGTGGTGGAGGAGGTGGAGGAGGAGGAGGAGGTATAAAATAAAGGTGGAGGTGATGATGCCCCCGGAAGAGGAAATGGATATGAAGACCGTGAAGAGAGAGAAAGAGGCGGTCGTTACAGAGGATGCAGGCGGTACACTGGGGCAAGAGGTGAAGTTGGAAGTGATGGAGGATGAAAAATATAATCTTTCCAACCTCCAAAAATCTGCCTGAAATAACCCAGAGCACTGTACAGTCGGAGGCAAGAAAACTGCTTCAGTACACAAGCAATTTCACTCCGAGACGCGCGTCCTTCTTTGTCGACGGCTTAATCAGTTTCATGTTTCCCGGACCGATCCTCTGCCTCCCATAAACCTGCCGCCTAGTTAAGCCCCCCCCCCCCTCGTCACATGGAGCCTAATAAAGCCAACTTTCCCCTCTGACTCACCAGTCCCCTCGATTCACCTGGAACCTAATCAAGCTAGCTTTCCTCTCCGACTCACCTACCGCTAGTCAAGTCAGCTCCTCCACAACTCACCCAGAGCCTAATCAAGCCAACTTTTCCCTCTGACTTACCTGTCAGCTAAACAAGCCACCTTCGCCACTCTCCCTCGATTCACCTGGAGCCAAATCACGCTAGCTTTCCTCTCCGACTCACTTGCCGCCAGGTCAACCTCAGCCCCCCCCCCCAACTCACCCAGAACCTAATCAAGCCAGCCAAGTGTCAGAGGGAGAAAGAGGCTCATTATTCCGAGGAATGACCTTCGGGGAATGCCGCCAGGCCTTTGATCTTGCCAAATCGTAAGTGTAAAGACGAATGACAAGCAACACCAAATGCTTTCTTAGTCGTCGGTGTAAAATCTAAACACACACACACACACATACTCATATCCACACACATATTCACAATCACTCACTCACTCACTCACTCACTCACTCACTCACTCACTCTCTCTCTCTCTCTCTCTCTCTCTCTCTCTCTCTGTCAACGACATAATTTTTTTCCGTTCCTCTGTATAATTTATATATTGAGACAAAAAGATAGACAGATATAAAAAATAAGTCATATATATATATATATATATATATATATATATATATATATATATAGACAGATAGATAGATATAGATAGATATAGATATATATAGACATATATAGATATATATATTTTTTTTCCAAGTGCCCTGTCCCACAAGGACTTTGGCGATCATGGATTTCCATGATTTTCTTTCTGGGACCGGTCCCAGAACCGGGTAAATTGAGATGGTGACTCGATAAAAACACCGGGCGGAAGGCAACGGCAAACCACCGCTCTAAATTGCCTAGAAAATCATGGAAATCCATGATCGCCAACGTCCTTGTGGGACAGGGCACTTGAAAAAAAAGATGTGTGTTTGTGGTTGTGTGTGTGTGTGTGTGTGTGTGTGTGTGTGTGTGTGTGTGTGTGTGTGTGTGTGTGTGTGTGTGTGTGTGTGTGTGTGTATGTGTGTGTGTGTGTGTGTGTGTGTGTGTGTGTGTGTGTGTGTGTGTGTGTGTGTGTGTGTGTGTGTGTGTGTGTGTGTGTGTGTATATATATATATATATATATATATATATATATATATATATATATATATATATATATATATATAATACACGCAAGACCTCTTATATACATTCAACAATCTACGGGCACTTCAACCCACGTTTCACATCCAAAAAGCAAAGACCAACCAGCATAAAAGTGACAAAGAGTAATTGTGTCCTAGTTTAGCTCCCCTGAGACATTGAAAGATAATTTGTGTAATCTCCCAGGTCGCTGTTAGCAACTTCGTCTTTATTACGTAATCAAACCGGTGATTACACTCGCCCACACCTGAGCAAAGAGCCACAAACAAAATTAATTTCATTCAAATAACACCAAAGTTGTATATAATTGAAGTAAGTGCAGCATACATGATAGCAATTTATCTCCCTCTCCTCCTCCCTTCCACCTTTTCCCACTCTCACTCCCTCACTCTTCCTTTCCGTCTTCCTTCCTTTTTTCGTACCATTGCCCTTTCACCTCTCCCTCCACACTTTCCCCTCCCTTACCTACCCTTTCCCCCTTTTCCCTTTCCTCGCCCACCCTCTTCCCCTTTTCCCTTTCCTCGCCCACCCTCTTCCCCTTTTCCCTTTCCTCGCCCACCCTCTTCCCCTTTTCCCTTTCCTCGCCCACCCTCTTCCCCTTTTACCTTTCCTCGCCCACCCTCTTCCCCTTTTCCCTTTCCTCGCCCACCCTCTTCCCCTTTTCCCTTTCCTCGCCCACCCTCTTCCCCTTTTCCCTTTCCTCGCCCACCCTCTTCCCCTTTTCCCTTTCCTCGCCCACCCTCTTCCCCTTTTCCCTTTCCTCGCCCATCCTCTCCCCCTTTTACGTTTCTTCGCCCAAACTCTCACCACTTTTTCCGTCCCTTCCCCCCCCTTCTTCTCCTTCTTCCCTCCATCATCCACCCTCCACTTCTCCATTCCTCTCCTCCCCCCTCCCGCTCCCTCCAACCCCCCCTCGCCCACCTTACCCTAATCCAAAGACGGCCCTCGGAAGAACTGGGTCACGCCCATTACGGCTTCATAACACCGCCCGCCGTACCGTAAAGGCGCCGCCGAGCATCCAACCGGGAAATAAAACAAGAGCGAAGGTGACGCGATAAGACGCAGATACGACTAATCATAACGACGTAACGAGACGCGGCGCTCCTTTCGCTGCGCTCTCTTCCGTCCCCGGCTGGAGATCGGGAAAAACGATTCTTCAATTTCTCTTTCTTCTTCTTCTTGGTCTTCATCTATTATTTCTTTGCTTTGCTTCTTTCGTCGACTTTCTTCCATTAGAGATGGCGGAACAGTGTTTACAGCTCAAACGGCACACTCTTAACAATCTTCTCTTTATCATTCTTCTGCTTTGTTCTTACTTCTTCTTATCCATGTACATTTTTATCTTCTTTTGCTTCATCCCCTTTCTCCTTTACGCTTTACACTTTCTTCTTCCTCCTGGTTATTTATACATTTTATAAATTTTTCGGGCGTAAACTCTTCTTCGACACATGACCAGCTGGAAGCGCCTCGTCCCCGGTGAAACCACGCATAAATGAACCCTCTTACGACATAATGTAAGAGACGGGGAGGAGGAGGAGAAGGAGGGGAAGGAGGGGAAGGCGGGAGGAGGAGAAGGAGAAGGAAGAGAAGGAGGAAGAAGAGGAGGAGGGGGATAGAGGGACAGGAGGGTAGGCAAGAAGGGGGAGGAAGGAGGAAAAAGAAAAGAAGGAAGAGGAGAAGGAAGAAGAAAAAGGACAACAAGAGAGAGAGAAAAGAAGAGAAGATAAGCGAAAGAAAGCAAAGAAAGCGCATAACCAGAACACAATCTGAAAACTCATCAAAGTCTGGTGCAAAAGTAATCCAAAAATATGTCATGAGCCATCACGCAGACAACGGCCTCAGAATTCACAAGCGACGCGAACCGAGCTAATGGCCTGGGGTAGGGGTAGGAGTAGGGGTAGGGGCAGGGGCAGGGGCAGGGGCAGGGGCAGGGGTAGGGGTAGGGGCAGGGGCAGGGGTAGGGGTAGCGGTACGGGTAGGAGTAGGGGTAGAGGTAGGGGTAGGAATAGGGGTAGGGGCAGGGGTAGGGGTTTACGAAGTAGCCACTCGAAACACGATCCCAGATATGCATAGTTTCTATTTTCCCATTTTTAAAAGTCTTATTTGTCTTGTTATTCTTTCTTTTAGATAGAGGAAACATATTAATAAACACGAAGATGCACACAAGACAACGTCACGTTGGCCACAATGACATAATCACATTTACCGCATTGCCTTCTTTTTTCTCACTTAATGTTCTCTTTCGCTAACTAAATCACGTAGATTTTCGCCCTTGAGAATAATTTAGTACATCAACATAGCCAACAAATAACGAAAATGCATATGATGATGATGATGATGATGATGACGCTGAGGAGGGTGATGAAAATACTACGGTGATTA
>NC_051393.1:14044083-14051583 GCF_015228065.2 Penaeus monodon
ACGAAGAACAAGAATAGGAAAGAGGAGGGAGCGACGTGGCCATTATCTCTCCGCCTCCCCGCGGTTTCATCCCGCGAGAGAAGGAAAGGTAGTTTGGCCGCAGATAAGCGCCATCTCGCGCCTCCAATCTCTCCTGCATGCCAGACACTTATGCGCGCTCTCTCCCTCTCGCCCTCTCTACCGGAAGGGGAGACCCCCTCGTGAGTAAGGGGGAGGGAGTGTTGGGGGTGTTGGGGAGGGGTTAAGGGGCCTGGGGGAGGGGGGTTTGGGGCAGGGGCTGATGGAGGGTTTGGGAGTGGTATTGGGGCAGGGGAAGTTGTTCTGACGGAGGGTTAGGGAAGGGGGAAGGGGGAGTTGGAGAAGCAGTTAAAAGTTAGCGAGAGACTGAGGAGAAGACGCGTGAGGGAATGGGGGGGGGGGGGGGGAATTGTGATCGAGGTGGTGGTCTTGGGTGTTTGCGAAGGGAGGAAGGGGGCGGGTTAGGAGAGAGATTAAGGCCAGATAATTCTTTTAAAAAAATGTTATAAGAAAAAAAAACGAGTCAGAAACCAAAGCCCCTTTTTATGACAGTGACAGAAATGAAAAATAACAAAAGAAAAGCAAAGAAATTCACCCCATGCTACTTCAGCGCGCACAAAAAAAGCGAACAAACGGCCAAACGCAGGCATGGACGGCTAAACACACTACTCTTCCTCTTAAGAGGGAACAGATGGATAAATAGATAAAAGATGAAAGAGGTCCCCCTTCCACTTCTCCATCTCTCCCTCCCCCTCCTCCTCCTCTACATCGCCCCCCTCCCCACCCCCTCCTAAATCCCCCTTCTTCCCTATAGGACATTGCTTGACCAGGATAAGCCCCATTGTCTTGGGTCTCTTAAAGAAAAATGTGTGTCGAGAACTTAAAAAGGGAGGGGGGGATAAGGTGAAAGTGAAGGCCGACGACGAAGAGGAAGAGGAAGAGGGGGGGGGCGGGTAGAGGAGGAGAAAGTAGGAGGAGGGGGGAGAAAGAGGGTGAGAAAGGAGGAGGAACAGGGGAAGAAAGGAGAATGAAGAGGGGGAGAAAGGGGGAAGAGGGGGAGAAAGGAGGAAGAAGAGGGGGAGAAAGGAGGAAGAAGAGGGGAAGAAAAGAGGAGGAAGAGGGGGGAGGAGAAAAGAGGTGGAGGAGAGGGAGAAAGTGGTGGTGGTGGTGGTGGTGGTGGTGGAGAAGGAGGAGGAAGAGGAGGAAGAGGAGGTGGAGGAGGATAATAATAATACTGATAATAATAATAAGAATAATAACAGTAATAATAATAATAATAATTATTATTATTATCATTATTATAATTATAATAATAATGCGAAGAAGCAAACGAAGAAAGAGGAAGAAAAAGACAATGCTAGAAAAGAAGGCAGAAAAAAATGATCACTAGAAACAGCAGCACCCCCACCCCCTCCCCGTCCCTTTACAGTAGTAGGGGTTCTTGAGATTGTGGCTGAGCCTTCCGGTAAATAAACACCTCGCTACGGCCTGCAAGTACGAAGGTAAACACAGCCGCCGGGATGTGTCGAGAGAGAGAGAGAGAGAGAGAGAGAGGGTGAGGAAAGAAAAGCGGGAGAGCGAGAGGGAGAGGGAGGAAGAGGGAGAGGGAGAGGGACAGGGTTCGGAGGACTATTAAACAACCACAAACTCGGTATACACAAAAATGTTCATCTACACTTCAAACCATCATCCATCACAAAAGCTGACAATGCAAACCTAATGTATATTTTCACATTCTTCAAGCATGAACTTTCTACAGAGGAGGATAACTATACTCACGGATTTTCTATAAATAAATAAATAGTAAATAAATAAATAAATAAATAAATATATATATATATATATATATATATACATATATTATATATAATATATATATATATATATGTATATATATATATGATATGTCTAACATATATTATATATATTAAAAAAATATATATATATATATTATATATATCTTATATGTATATATATATTATATATATTTTATATATATATATCATATATATTATATATATATATTACACACATCATATATATTATATACATATATTACACACACACATATATATATATATTTATATATATATATATATATATATAATATATATATATATATATTATTATATAATAATATATACATATATAAATTAGATTTATATATATAAATTACATATATATATAATATATATTATATATATATATATATATATATATATATATATATATATGTATATATTTATTTATATATTTATATATTTATATGTATATATTTATTTATATATTTATTTATTTTATTTTCTATTTTTTTATTTTATTTTTTTTATTAAGTCTTAAGGGTTTCTTGGAGGGGATATATAAAACTTCTAAAATAATATACGCCAAATGATATGCATCCCACACAAACCTTTTTGATACACAACTTACACAAAGAAAAGAAAAGAAAAAAATTGAAATCGAAAAAATACAATAATAATTTCGAAAAAAATAGGCAGACGATTCCCTTACATCGTCAAAACACCTTCTCACTCCTTCCGCCGAGGAAACAAACAGCCTAAAAGCCAACCAAGCAAAACCAAGAACACGAGAAACTTCCTCCTGCGGCCCGCGAGCGAGACACGACAACGGCGGCTGGCATCGACCAAGCCCCCTCCCCACCCCACACCCCGAGCGCTAAGTAATATTTTATATCCACGAAGGCGGAGTCGGGGCCGGCCCTGCAGCACACCACGGTCTCGGTATTATACGAAGCGTTGTAATAAGAAGCGTAATTCTCCCCGCCAGTCCGAATGCTGCCCCTGCGATCCTCCTACAGGGGGCGCTGAAAAGGGTCCAGGGCTATAAATCGCCTCAGGGTAATCGTACAGAGGGTCGGGGGAGAGAAGCGCAAAGAGAGGAAAGGAAAGGACAGTGTGCGAAAGTGGGAGAGAAAGAGAAAGAAAGAAAGAGAGAGGAGGAGGAGAGAGAGAGAGAGAGACAAAGACAGGGACAAAGAGATAATTCAACGAAGTGGCCCTCTGAACACCGCCTTCCCTCCAATGGCGACACGGCCGTCAGCATAATAAGGTGCCAGCGAATAAGATGCTTAAAAAGGATTCCTCGGGAACAAAGAAAGGAGGATTTACAATAAACGGCAAATTTCTCTTCCTTTCGGATAATCTGTTTCTGCTTCTGTCTGTTAGTCTGTCTGTCTTGGTCTCCTTCTTCTCCCTTTCGCTCTCTCTCTCTCTCTCTCTCTCTCTCTCTCTCTCTCTCTCTCTCTCTCTCTGTCTCTCTCTCCTCTCTCTCTCTCCCTCCCTTCTCTCTCTCTCCTCTCTCCCTCCCTTCTCTCTCTCTCCTCTCTCCCTCCCTTCTCTCTCTCTCCTCTCTTCATCTTCTCCTCTTTCCCTCTCTCTCTCTCTCTCTCTCTCGCTCTCTCTCTCTCCTCTCCTCCCTCTCTCTCTCCTCTCTCTTCTCGTCTTCTCTCCTTCTCTCTCTCTCTCTCTTCTCCTTCTCTCTCTCGTCTCTCTCTCTCTCCTCTCTCTCTCTCTCCTTCCCCCTCTCCTTCTCTCTCTCTCTCTCTCTCTCTCTCCTCTCTCTCTTCCCTCTCTCTCTCTCTCTCTCTCCTTCTCTCTCTCTCCTCTCCTTCTCTCTCTCTCTCTCTCTCTCTCTTCTCGTCTTCTCCTTTCTCTCTCTCTCCTTCTCTCTCTCTCTCTCTCTCTCCTTCTCTCTCTCTCTCTCTCTCCAATTCTCTCTCTCTCTCTCCTCCTCTCTCTCCTCTCTCTCTCTCCTCCTTCTCCTCTCTCTCTCTCTCTCTCCCTCTCTCTCTCTCTCTCTCTCTCTCTCTCCCTCCTCTCTCATCTCTCTCTCTCTCTCTCCCTCCTTCTCTCTCATCTCTCTCTCTCTCTCCTCTCTCCTTCTTCTATCTCTCTATCTCTCTCTCTCTCCCTCCTTCTCTATCTCTCTCTCTCTCTCCCTCTCTATCTCTATCTCTCTCCCTCCTTCTCTATCTCTATCTCTCTCCCTCCTTCTCTATGTCTCTCTCTCTCTCTCCCTCCTTCTCTTTCTCTCTATCTCTCTCCCTCCTTTCTTCTCTTTCCCTCTCCCTCCCTTCTCTTTCTCTCTCCCTCCCTCTCCCTCTTTCTCTCTCCCTCCCTCTCCCTCTCTATCTCTCTCTTCCTCTATCTCTCCCTCTCCCTCTCGCTTTTCATTCATTTCTCGACCTATAAGCTGGAGCCAATCACCTAATGCCGTCTTTATGCGTCGCGTTCGTACCAATCTGCGGCGCCGATGAAAACGGGCTGTTCAAAAAGAAAGTAGGGCCTGCCGCCGGAATTAAATACTGGAACTTCAATTACCATAATTGATCTGTTAACGCATGGTTTCATTATGGGAGGTTCGCGGAAGGACCAGGATGACCAACTCCAACATTGCCCTGCTCTCTCTCTCTATGTACACGCGGGAGAGGAGAGGGGAGGGAGGGAGGGGGAGAGAGAGAGAGAGAGAGAGAGAGAGAGAGAGAGAGAGAGAGAGAGAGAGAGAGAGAGAGAGAGAGAGAGAGAGAGAGAGAGGGAGAGTGTGTGTTTTCATCATGACCTAGTGCCTAACGCACCTACATAAACTTTACTCCTAAAGTTTAAACTATAAAGTGTCGCTTGCTTTGACAATCATAGACTTCACAAATAACTTGTCCTTCATTCATAGACTACCACCATTAATATCATTACCATCAAGCAACATCGGTTGACGCTATTTCTATTAACTAAGGCTCGGATACGCTGGGAGGAGGAGGAGGAGGGGAAAGTGGAGGAGGATAGGGGGCAGGAGATGAAGTAGAAGAAAAAGGGTAATGATGAAGAAGAAAAAGAGAAGACGGATATTAAGACGAAGAAAAGATGGCGACGAAGAAGAAGAAGAAGAGCAAGAGGGAGAATGAAAAGTGTGCAGTATTTCCAAAAGGCTTTTATATAGATTCTGGGACCCTTAAAAGGTCGCGGGGTCAACTTACATTAGGGAGAGGGTCAAGAGAGAGAGGGGAGAGGGAAGAGGAGAGAAAGAAAGGGAAGGGGAAGGGGAAACAGGAAAAGGGAATGGAGCACGGGAAGGAGAGGGGGAGAGGAAAAGGAAAGGAAGGCAGAGGGGAAAGACGAGGGTAAAAAGAGAAGACAAAGAGAAAAGAGGAGAGGAGGGAAAGCAGATAGAAGGGAAGAGGAAAGGGAATGAATGGAAGGTAAGAGACAAGGAGAGATTGATGAGAGAGTAGATAGAGAAGGAAGACGAAGGAAGAAAAGAAGGGAGGAAGAGAGAAAGGACACAAAAGAGAAGGGAATGACGGCAAATGAAGATGCCGAGAACTGTCCTTGAGGAAAGTCCCCAGCGGAGGGTCAGGAGGTGAAGGGGCTGAGTTGGAGGAGGAGGAGATGGGGCTAAAAAGAAGGATGAGGGAAGAAGGAATAAAGGAGAAATAAGAATGATCACGAAAGAAAAAATGATTCCGTTGCAAACTCGAGGGAAACATCTTAGCCCAATAACGCAGAAGAATTTAATCAAGTGCGTAGTGGAAGAGTCAAAGCAAAAGCGATGGGGGAAAATCCGAATCGACGGGAAACGGAAGAGATCACTTGTTTAACGGGCGGGCGGCTCCGGGGTGGAGGGGGGGGGGGCCAGGGAGCCGAAAACAGACGCGGAATAGAAGAGCGCTCGCTCTCTATTCATATAAATATATATATATATATATATATATATATATATATATATATAATATATATATATATATATATATACATATATGTATATATATAATATATATATATATATGTATACATACACACACACACACACACACACACACACACACACACACACACACACACACACACACACACACACACACACACACAAAAAAAAAAAAAAAAAAAAAAAAAAAAAGTTTCGTCTCCTTCCCCTCGAGCTCCAAACAGGGGGTGCTTTATACCTATACCAATACTTATATCTATCTATCTATATCTATATATCTAAAGAAACAGCTATTTCTACCAATGTAGCAATCGGTGTGTTTTGTTGTGAGCTTGTGTGTATATAACCATTTCATTAATAGACCGCGACAGCTTTTGAAATCAATTTGAACTCTGCCCGGCATTTCCGATGAGGTCAAACACATCAATGCTGGCGCAACTTTATCAATAACACTGAATACAAAACCACCTAAAACATTTGATTTTGCTCAATTCAAATTACTTGCAACGCTGACTGATATGAAACATCAATGTGATATCAACCAATAAATAAATCAATAAATGTATAATGTAAACAAACAAACAACACATCATGCTTGCATGAATGAATAATTACCGCCACTTCTTGCATAAACAATATAAATAACCTAAAGACGACAGTGTAGTGAAAATTAAAAATAATAACAACGATGATGATGATAATAATAAATAATAATAATAATACCAATAATAATAGCAACGACGACAACAACAGCAACAATAATAATATTGACGATGATGATAATAATAACAATAACACATACCCGGAACAACAGAAAAATAAATAAAACAAATAGCTCTTTACCAGTCCTAAAAACGGCCACACTGCTCTCACAATGCCCAGCAAGATTTCCGTAGGCACACACAGACACCTCGAGGCTGTGTAACGATTTGTTTAATTTGGAAGAATAAATATTACGTCGGATGCGACGAGTAAATACGCTCAGGGTGGTTTAAGGGGGGGGGGGGTTATAGGTGGGAATATGGAGGAGGAGGAGGAGGAGGAGGAGGAGGAGGAGGAGGAGGAGAGAGGAGGAGCGAAGAGGAGGAGGAGAGAGGAGGAGAGAGGAGGAGGAGGAGAGAGGAGGAGGAGGAAGAGGAGTGGGAGGAGGAGCAGGTAGAGAATGGGGAGGAAGAGGAGGTAGAGAAGAGGAAGGAAGAAGGAGGAAGAGGATGGGAGGAGGAGGAGGAGGAGGAGGAGGAGGAGGAGGAGGAGGAGGAGGAGGAGGAGGAGGAGAGTGGGGAGAGGAGGAGAGTGGGGAGAGGATGAGACGAGGAGGGAGAAGAAGGAGGAGGAGGGAAAAGGGATAGAGGAAGAGGAGTAGAGGATGAGGATGAGGATGAGGATGATGATGATGATAAGTAGGAGGAGGAGGGTGAGAGAGTAGGGATAGGGGAAGAGGAGTAGAGGATGGGAGGGGGGGGAGGGAGGAGGAGGAGGAGGAGGAGGAGGAGGAGGAGGAGGAGGAGGAGGAGGAGGAGGAGGAGCGAAGAGGAGGAGGAGGAGGAGGAGGAGGAGGAGGAGGAGGAGCTAGAGGAGAAAAAGGAGGAGGGAGTGGAAGAGGAAGAAGATGAGGAGAATATAGAAGAAAAGGGGACGTAGGTTAGAAGACAAATAATGTGGAAGAAGGAAGACGAGGATGGAGAAGAGGACAAGGAAGTAAAAATCGCTTTTCCACGGAAAACATAATAATAAATGCCAGCTTATGCAACGTACCACTTAAAG